>NW_002060968.1:168352-320440 GCF_000150275.1 Trichoplax adhaerens
GTACTTTACCGTCATATTATAAATCCCNCTTTCTCTAAGGATAGGGTTTTGCTACTAAGTCAAATTCCTTTACAACTTGAATAGACGATCAAACGCCCTTTCTTTAGGTTAGGCAATTGCTCTCGGGTTACTTTTATAGTAATCTATATAATACCTTGTAAAATAATGAAGAAGAAAAGATAGCGACATGATGATTTGGCAGGGTAAAACTTAAAACACTCTCACTTTCTAGGTATTTTCTATAGTAAAATAGTACTAGTTACGTACTAAAAGCTATAAAGTACTCTACTTTTAGTCCTTTACTACAATAGCTTGTCCAACTTTTAGACTAGAAGAATATTTACAGCCATACTATATCTACTTTGAAAGGTAGAACTTTACATACTTCTCATATTTAAAGAAAATTCAAACGCTTATGTAATTTTTATTATGGCGAGGTGGCTGTTTAATTAGTCGATTTGATTACACTCTCTTTAATAAGAGCAGATATGTCTACAGAATCAAGTGGGACAAATACTTGTCCTATTCTTACAAATATGAAATATTTCCTATGGTAGACGATTTATTATTTTTTTCTCTTTTATCTTCATTATATAAATCGTTTTTGCTTGGATTAAGATCTCATTTACCGACTTACATTGCACTTTTATGGATTAAACAAGAATATCTGATTATGCAGAGTGCGCTATATTCGCCTTCATCATATCAAACTAATTGACTAACTAGCAATACATTTTAACATTTTGCTGCTATTAAAAGATGAACTTAGTGTAATTGTTACTAGGTTAGCATAGTAACAACTAGTCATATAAGAATTCGATTCTCTCATCAAAATAGAATTAAAATACAACATTCACTAATAGCATAACAAAAGTAAGATTTTATTATTGAATTTGAAGAAAATAATTAGAGCAAACTCTACAAACGTACACCCTATTGATATAAAACTTTGTATAGTGTAGATCAGTAATTAGATTTTCAGATCGAAATTATGTTAAAAAAGGCAACTGGTATTAAAAATATAAACAGCAATCAGGATTCAAAAGTTTTTCATTTAAGGTATCAGACTCGTAAGCTAGAATAATATCCACCATTTTATACTTTGCTATGAAAAAACGAGCAAAGAATTAAAAAGTGGGTAAGATAATTATCATTTTTACAAACATTTTAGATATCTAGACTTGTACAATAGTTGATCATACTGTTATGATCTATTTCCATTGCCCATTAAGATGAACCATAATTGTTACAGTTTGTATTTCAGGATTATCCGTACAATTTATTCTTAATAATAGACTTACGGACTTTATTACTCATTATATTGATTATGATGCTTCTGCAGATTGCGAGTGTAGTGTAACATTGAGGGGAAAAAAGATAAATACGAGAAAAAATGGTCATTAGCATAGTTTTGATTAAGAAACCGGGTTATAACATCCCAAAAAGATGTAATCTGATAGAATAATGCTAGTAAAGTAAAATAGATAAAGCATACAAGCTTGCTGATTATCTAGCAGAACTAACTAATAAAGTACCAAATTAAGAACAAGTTTGTCTTGCAATTTAAGAGGTAGATGACTGGAGGTTTGTTTGCAAAGAAGGAAGAACAATTAGGATACAATAGTTTAATTCTATATAATGATTTCTCTAGGATATAATAAGTTAAAGTGATAAATCAAATTTTACTGAGTAAATTATTTAATTCATGCCATATATCCATGCAATAATGCTACAGCGTAACTAAAAGTAGCCGATACAGTTTATAATTATTACCAACACATGAAACAAGAAGTCTAAATCTTTTAATCATTATGATTTGTCCAGAACATTATTTAGAAGCTGCCGCTATGGAATAACAATTTATTCTTAATTGATTTTCGATGACTGACTCATCACAATTAAATCTTGACCATTCTTATACTGCTTTCAACTGGCATGAAACCCAAATTCTCATTAATTAATAGAACTTTCCCATCAGTATAAAAGCATAGCAACTTTTTACCATCACTTATATTAACTAACAATTGGACTTCGGTCGATTCACAATATGGGTGATTTGGGCTATATGGCTCAGAGGAATATATAATAAATTCCCAAAGAATAAAATCTTTGTTTTCTCTATTCCATTTCTTAAAGGTTTCTATAACGGTCTTTATATCGTCATTCAGTTTCTGTAAACCACCAATTAATCATTTTAGATCATAAAATGGCCGTGTAAACGACTAAAAGTTCTTATGTTGATCAATGGCACTTATTCGAGAGATATTATTACATAGCTAGCAGACTACTACTAAAATCATAACATAAAATATATTTTCGATATACAGAACCATAGAATGATATTTTGCTATGTTATAATAAGCAGCGTAATAGCTCCAAAAATTTGATTCCATTTACTATATATTTGCAGAATATGATTATAAACCTATTAACCGTCTTTTATATTAAATTTAATCTTCCGTAGAAATAATAGTAACAATATATTTACGTACTGTAATAATGAACAGTTGCAGAAAAATTTGACTCCCATAACACAAAATTGAGCCATTTTTTCGTCTAAATCATTTAGCAAAGGTCTTGTAGCGTCTCTAACTATAACTTGATGATTATTGTAAGACAATAAATAATCGTATATATTCACTGATATCGCCATAGTATCTTGTCTTAGTAAGTAAAATACTGCAGATATACCTAACTACTCGGTAGATTATTTTCGTTGTAAACTTACCACAAAGATCAACTCATATTCAGATTTCTTTATTTTCTTCATGCACATCATCAATTTGGGATCAGAAGTTAGAATAACCACAGAGTTAGCTATGTCCTCAGATTTGAATATAAATTGAGCTATGGTTTGATTGATAAATTGGAAATTGATCAGGCTCTGCGTAATAAGAAACTGTTTCAATTCAATTATTAATCTATAGCTGTTAGGAATAGTATTTACCGCAGCTGGGCTTTTCCTCAAGTTCATCCAATCCTTTAGCATATTTAGCAGTATACGCTGTAAGATGCTTGAAATTAAATTCGTGGTCGCTTTGCGCTAAGTAATAACCCAGCGAATTAAGATATACTTTTGTTTGGGTGCTGGCAAATTCTGAAACGATATTTTTATCATATCAAGCCACATGTTGCTTAATCAGCTATTATATTGCAACTGAAATGCACTGAATTCATAAATTCATAATTATACATGTAAGATTTTTCCTAAAAAGTGTAGTATTCAATCTGCCTTCATTTTATAAAAAGTGCAATTTGAAATGCTGTTGATCATTGTTGACAAGGTATGTTAAATAATACGATTCATCTATATATTTTTAAAGAAATTGAAGGTTACTTGATTAAAATCAGCAGCAGTAAGAGCAATTTACTATTAATTTAGCCAAATTAGTTACGATTTGCCAAATTAGCTTATCTTTAGAAAATAATGGATCAACTTTTTTGGGGTACAAACTAAATAGTAAACCAATTTACCTTTAGAAAAATTTTCCATGTTGTTTAATTTGGTACAGAAAGTAAGCTGATATCAAACCAAGTAAAGTTAAAGGAGATAGGCGACGAAATTGATCTACTTAACCCGCTAATTAAAATCTTGATTGAAAAGGCAAAATTAGAAAGGAACGACCCTCTATTTATAATAATTTCATTTCCAAGTATTTCAGTACAAGGCTTTTAAAAGATCAATACGGCAGTAATAGAATAGCATATAATTTTTCAAAATATTTGCGTAACGAAATAATACGCGTATTATTTTAATAAATAACAAGATATTTTAGAAATTCGTTTGCCTTATTTTAATTTCTTTTCTTCTGGAATAATTTGTATAGTAAACGTAAATAAAGTAGTTTAGGTGCTAATTTTATTTAATGTTCTAAATATGTCACATACTTGCAAACTACAATGGTCAGAAACAGAGGATATACATCGCATGATAACGTTAAGATCGATGATCATTTTAATGACCGACAGCCAATAAATACGGGCGTATGATTATTTCTATTCTACGCTTAACATTGTATCTAATTTAATTGGTTTTATTGAATTCCTTTTTACGAAGCTGAAAAAAGGCATGTCTATAAAATAATAAAGTTAGGAGAAAAAATCACTGTGAAATGTCGTAATTGTGTCAATATTTCCAAAACTTAATTGTTTGTAATTAGTCGTAGGCGGTCAATTTTCCCTTTGCGAGTATAACAGCACCTAAAGTTGCTTTAATTTTAATTTAATATAACTATCACTTGATACTGAAATAGAATTAGATTAGTATATTTATCCGCATACTGGTTAATCCTATTTTAAGCCAGTAATGAGATCATGATAAGTATAGCAGTGATACAATCCCGATTTATGTCAAAAACTGTCGCAAAAATAATGAATTAACACAGACTATGTGAAGAATACTATCTAGCTAGCAGCAAATGGAAAACTGCTGATGATGTATCAAACTTCCTCATTAGTAAATAGGAAAATAATTTTCTATAGTCTTAAATGGTCATAGGATAACATCAATTTCATGGTTCGATTGTAAATTAGCTAGATGAATCATAACTGACATTAAATATATAGCATATTCAAATTTGGCAAAAAAAGCTATAGGATTTATTATTAGCAGGCGTAGCAGTAAGTTAGTCGGTTACTTTATTTTCGAAAATAACCTCAATCTGAGAAAGGTATCTAGGGAAGTTAAAAGAATCATTAAATAATAATATAATACAACTCACACTCTATCGTTAATATGGCTAACATTACGTATACTAAAAGCACGTAAAGGAATTTTTTTATCGAGATTAGCATTATCTTCGATATTGCGTACATTTCATCCTTCATTAGATTCTTAGATGAGATTTAAAATTAAAGAAAAATGTTTTCATTTAAATTTTCTGCCGCTTTTGGTCTTGTGCAAACAGTTGGCTACCGATGTTTTAAATGGGTAATTACATTTCTTTTCATCCTTTTAAAACTTTGATCGCTTTATAGGAGAATTATAGATATGTTATTAAAGTTAATGAATGGATTTGCGCAACTAATATGAAGGCATATGGATATATCCTTTAAACGAAGAGAAATAGTGATTGACAGAGAATAAATATAGAGAAAAATGAAGAACGAAAGGAAAGAACTAAATAGGCAAAGATATCGATGATGTTGATGGATTTTTTGTTAAATAATTAAATAGTCATGAACAAGCTAATGATTTCAACGCCACTCTCGCTAGATAATCTCCTAGAACCGCTTCTAGTTCATAAAGAGCTAGAGGATTCGTAAATATAGACATTGTTTACAGTCAAGTCAACTCAAAATTCATTGGATAGGAAATAAATTAAAAGAGTTGCAATTTAAACTCCAAATAATTACAAACCTTTTTATAATACTTATGAAAGTTCATCAGGTTCATTTACAGTGAAAGTTAGCTAGATTGATCTATGCATCTACCATAAGAACAAATTATATATGTAGTTTATCATTGATGCTATATTTTTGGCTTAAAAGTAGATTAATGCGTATAAGTAAATCATTTATGCTAGGTTTCTTTGCTTAAAGATGAATTATTGAGGTGAATAATGTAACTAGGATATGGTCAATTGCTAAAAGAACATATAGATCTACAACAGAAACAAATTATTAATGCAAGTAATCACTTATATAACTTTTCCTAGCTGATGGAAAAATTGCAAGAGTGAATAATTAGGAACTAGTCTTTATCTAAAGAAACATATAGATCCACAATAAAAAGCTACAGGACTTGCATTTAATCCTTTTTATGATTTTTTTTTTCTTAAAAATAAACTACAGCGATGAACAATTAGGAAATAATTAATAACAAGACAAATATTTAGATCCACAATAATAAACTATGCGTGCAGTTTGATCATTTACGTGATTTTTCCTAGCTTAAAAGCAAACTACAAGGGTGGATAATTGGAAATTGGTCAAAACTCGTAACGTAAGTAAGGCAGGCATCATATAACCGTTACTACATACGAGTATATAAAGTTAATCAGCTTTGGCTGAAATAAGTTAACAGTACCGTCACTATGAATGATTTAGTTTGATAGTTAGTATGTGCAATCTTTGCTTTAATAAGTAATATTTTTAATTAGCGGTAATTGTGAACTTGTTTTAAATTAGTTTCTCTCAAAATATAATGAAATCTAACATAGTTTACCTAAAAATTGTACAGTAAGTCTATTAAGGCACTAATACAGTTTAACAGAGGACTGTAAGACAAAGTAGGCATTTAAATTAGACCCGAAATTTAAAATTTCAATCACACTTTTATTATGTGTACTTCGCAGCATTGAACCATTTTATGATCAATTATAAAAGAAAAACAGAAAGTATTACCATGTTTGGAAATTAATTCTAGTATTATGCACAAAAATGCTTCGATTCAACTAAATTTGTAGGCATTTGCTGCCAGTTGAGCAATGTAATTACAAGAAATTTAGAGATTTGACTATTAATGTCGGCGCAATAAAATAATGATATTCGATAAAATTTTGTCCACTTTTTATCGTCTGATAGCTTAGGCTACAGGTAGCTACGCTAGATAAAAGGAAAATAAATTACAACATTAACAGTATTTTATGGAAAACAACACAGACATTACCGCTTAAAAAATTTTACTCTGAGCCAAATCTTTCCAGTCAGACCATTCCAGCCTTCTGTTCATTTGCAAGGAACTAGCAGTAAATCTATTTATCTCATAATGGGTGAATTTATTTTATAGAATTGATAATGTAAATTTGTAATTAAAATCAAATGTAGATGGTAGAAACTTAAACTATTGCAACGATAATCTACGGCTTCAAGATTTAGTCTGTAATGACCATAAATGAGATGTAAATGCCGGAAAACTGCAATTCATTGCCTTAATTCCCTGCTGCGAATGATTAAGAGGATATTAGACGCCTCAAGATTTATAGATTAATTGTCATTACTTATAGAATGATTTAATCCTCGACCAAATACACTCTACTTTCAGGCGGAAGATAATTATCTTTTAGATTGATAAATTGGACTGTTCCATCAGGATTAAAGCAAACGACCTTCTTACTGCCACTTTGTGTTTCGATAAGGTTTAATTCAGTTGATCCATCATCTGATTTGCTGTATTCGAAGATGAATTCCGTGATCAAGTTAATGCCAGTTGCTTTTTTTCACTTCCTTCAATTGTTTTGAAAATGATTTCATATCTTCATTGACTTCCTGTATCATAGTAAAAAAATAGAAAGCGATCATTTAGATTATCTCATTTATGTTATTTCAGCATGAAACTTCCATAATTGGCTTAGATATTTTTTCATTGCATTGCAATATTCTAGTCAAGTACGAAATTAAAATTTAAATTTACACGAGCTCTTGATTAAACTGATCTAAATATTATTTTTTATGCAATTTATCTATAGATCAATTAAAAGCATTGAGTGTTAGACTCGCGCAAATTATTTCTCTTCTTCTAACTTACCACAAAAAGCAATTCATATTTGTTGCCCTTTATTTCTTTTAAACCAAGTACACGTTTGTTATCAGATAATAAGACAAGAGCCCAATAGGAATTGTCGTATTCTTCAATTTCAAATTTAGCTGTAAATTGAAAGGACAAAATTTCTGCTTAGTATTTATATGAAATATGTGTAACTTCCGTCCCAATTTGATTAAAAGTCGAATCTAAAGTACAGTAGAATGATCAATTTCAGATATTTACCAAATTCAGCCTGTCCATCAATGCCATCTAATCCGTCTATCAGATTAGATTTGTACACAACGAATGGCCCAAGAGTATCCTTTTCACTTTTACTTATTACGTAGCCGCCGATTGATCTCACCAAGAATTTTTTCGGAGTAACACTGAATCTCTGTACAGCATTGGTATAACCTAAAATTAAAACATTCTTCGTATTAATAACTTATTGCTTTTGAAGTCTACTCTGTTCTCTATTTTTCTTCATCATTTGATAATGCTACCAATAAGATTAAAAGTTCTTACTCTTGCGAACGATCTTAAAAAAGAGCCTGGAAAATTCAATTATGTTTGCGACAATTGTAGCAAAATAATGATGATAATTCTTCCGTTCTGCGTAGAAAAGAAATGGATACTTTAAGAACGAGTTATACAAAGCTATGGCTAATGAGACAACACAAAATTAAAGGAAGATCAGTTAAATTTCATGATATAGATTGGGACTCATCTTGATTAAATAAAATTGTACTGCTTCCGCTATTTCTGTTTATCTAGTAATATCGTACAGTTAAAGCAATCTAAATTTTACTATATTTTTGTAAATATATTAATTTAATTGATTTCTCGTTTAAAACAATTGAAAAGTTTACGCGTATATTGCATATTTAGTAATTCACTAGAGACATTTAAACACGCAGAAAAAGTATATTTGTCTTCTTCTGTTTTAGACTATCTGAATAGAAGGATAGTTAATTATTATTCAGTCGTAGGAGTTAGCTTAAAATTATTAATAATACCTGATATATTATGGATTTACCTTGCAGTACTTGTACGTGGCCCATGGAGATAGAATAGAGTAGCATTTTTTAATTTAGTGCAATAGGTTAAATTTGGCAATGATCCAAAAATTTGAAGGATACCTGATGATTAAGATTGGATTGGCTTCTAGGAACACTACAAATGGAGTTGCAGCCAAATTGAAGAAATGACGATCAGATTGTGCCTTATATATGTTACGGTATATTCAATATACATATTCCAACGACCTTTACATTTAAAGCGGCATTTTTCTAGTTATCCAAATTTTTGTGAAACAGTTTTATCCTTACCATATTTGGATATCGCTAAGTTGTTCCACCTAAATTCCCAAGGACAAGAGCAGTCTATTTTAATGGATTGAAACAAAAGACGGATAGAATTGTACTAAGCTGTTAAATTCCATGCATACAGATCTTCTAACGTAAACACTCCGAAAGAAAGCAAAATTAGGGAGTAACTATAAATTATTATATCTAGAATGGAAATGTGTTCTATACATCGAATAAGATTTATCTATGCGTTAGATGTGCGTATGATTATTAAAATATTACAGAGAACAGGCTCTTTAATAGCTTAATTAAAGTTCTTCTGTGGTAAATACTACACAAGAAAGCAGTATCACGATATTACTATAAATTGTTACGTAGATGATTGTAAATTTATTCTATATATATTGCATAAGATCTATCTATGCATCCAATGCGCGTATGATAATCATTGTATTACAGATAATAACCTTAATAATTAAAGGTCTACTTAAGATCTTGCATTCTTTCAGTTCCTGAAGAATGAATTCTATAAAATTTAAAAGGCCCCACATTACGCATTCGATTCGTACTACTTACTAATATTTCATTCAATCCAACTTACATTATAGAATTCGAGACTGTTGAGCTAACAGCGGTAAATTTGTGAGTAAACAAGAGGATTTCATTCTAAAACTATCTCAATACAACCTTGGAAATCGTTAATTGTTGTCATAGCTTTGGTTTACTAAGCTTTTATTGCCACTGAAACTGTTTGTATATGGAATTAAGCAAAATTAGGAATCAGAGAGAAGATTGCTGGTGGATTGTCAGTAACCTAATTGAGCACCTGCAGCTCTATCTATAGTTATTAAAATATAAAATGAAAAATTTTGCAACACTTGCACTACAATAATAAAATATCCAATAGTAACTACATTAATAAAGTCATTAGATTAATTAAGAGTTAATTGATTTCATAACCTAGAGTCTAATCCTGTTGCCAAACTTATTACTTTCTTAAGATGGATTTGTTTAAATCTCTATTGATTATAGCTATCAAAATTCCAGCAGCCGCAAAGGGATTACAGCATACACTACATAGATATGATCTTAATCTATGATAGTTTAAACACTCTTTAGTGTATAAGTGTTGGCAGTCTTCAAATATTTAGCAATGTTGAATATCTAAAACGGACTGTATACGTAAGCAGTTCTCTGTTAATATTTATCAATATCAACTAATGTGCATAAACACTAATACAATGCTAGCGACATTACATGCTATTGGTATATTGAACTGATCAGTATGTTTAGTCCTTAATATGGACCCACTGCATTATAATTCTCCCTTAATTATAGCTTGTTTTACAGTTCTCTTCCGCCCTAAAATATCAACGTAGACTATTGTACTAATTCTCTTTTATCTTACCGTTGCTTTTGTTATCCGATACCAATATGGACTTGCTCACATGTCTTGACCGTATCTATCATTCCATTGATCAAAATAACATTATCCTTTAACAGCCCATATACCGCGATAATTATTTCATATTGCGCAAATTAATAGCTGTATAACACTACTTTTATCTTTCATAGGTGAGTTTGCATTCAAGCTAATGTATATTCATGGATTCAGGGCTATTCTAGTCAACGTGACTATTCCAACCTTAACTTTAGATTACATCATTTGTAATAAACAATCTTGTTAACCGCTATTTATACTTCTGGCAATAGTTTTGTCGTTTACTTATTGTGATGCCATCAATTTAATTGTATGCTCTAAATGGCATTGCTTTTAATTGTCTATTTTACCACAATTAATCAATAGGTTATTATAATACCTTATTCATTATTTTACAGAAAACGCTGATTTACAAGGTCCCAAATCAATTTTATTAATATCTAAATTTTTCCATTATAGCCCATGATTGGGTTAATGTCTTACGTCTATAAGGAATGATGAAATAGACGTTACAAAGTCCTACCATGCTATACTATTCATTCGAATTCTATTGCTAAACTGATGACAAGGTAGCATTCAAGGTTATAGCTTAGAATTAAGTTATCTACAAAATCTATTTTTAATCAACTGGAAACAGAATTTTGGATAATATTGTAAATTATATCTGGTAGTTGATAATTAAAAAGGATAAGACGCATAATAAGCCAGGCGCAAGAAAGGCTTAAACAGCAGTAGTATAACAGCAAACAGTCTACCAAGAAATAGAATGTTATAAAGAAATCAAAACGATAATTAGCTGTCTATAACAATCAGAATATCCAGGTTTAGCCTGTCGGTTAGCAGAAACTCAACAATGAAACGTTATAATAGATAATATATTCCTTCATGCTTTTGGTTCGACTAAATACAGCAAGCTTGTAGGCTAGAAACTTTATCCACTGGTGAATAATTCAAAGATAATTATTTATCGATGATGATTTTTCACTTTGGCTATCTTTTCTTGAACCGTAAGTCACATTGATGATATCAGCGTTAACGTTTTTTCTTCGTGCTTTTTCGTGATATACGTATATAATAAGATTCAGCATGTCAATAATGCATTCGAAAATTCGATTTTGATCATTAGCGCTCTTGTATTATAGAGCTAACTTTGATATTATTCAGTTAAATTGTTATTTAAAATGAAATTAGGTATAAACTATCATAATCTATTCGAGACTAGATGTAGCTATACGTTTTTTAATTTTAAAATAAAGGGTAGGTTATTGTATTTCATTAAAAGTAACAATTAATCTAGAGAACATAATCATTAAACTGGTCGATGACAAATGCTAGAGTTAACGTCTAGAAATCATTAGATTTAAGCTGTTTTGCAGCCAACAGGTAGTATCATTGCCCTTTGTGTTTTTATGCTCAGAAAAACTGTTTCGGATATGAGACTAATTCAATAAATGAATTAAACCTGGATAGAAAGAATTTGCTATTTAAACTGCAGCTAAATTCAATACGCATTGAGTTGCAATTTGACTAACAACAAAATCTGATAAATGAGCAGTTGCGTTCTGATCGAAATATACCGAATTTCGAGATGTATGCTGTGATGTATCGCCAACTGTAGAACCATTCACTAATAAGCAAACTTTAGTAAAATCAGAATTCGGGCTTGGCGTATATAGCTGGAATAAGCAAATAATATTCATATTAATTTTTTTAATTTCTTTTTCTAAAGCGTCTTTACTTAGAAATGGAGGTAATTCCTATAAAGAAGCAAAGACGAAAATTTAGATTTAGTATACCAAGAAAAGAAATTTTATTACATGATTTTATAGTTAATATAGTATAGATTTTTTAACAATCGTTATCTCTTATATTGATTAATCAAATTTTGCTAGACCTCTTTCTTTTCTCAATTATGATTTAATATTATGGGCAATTTTAATAAGACACACGAACAATAATAGAACAGTATTCGTACATTCTGTCGTTTAACCCAGCCAACCTGTCTTGTAACTTTCAAATAATTATCATTTCTCTACTAATGCTAGTTTTTGTACTAATATTTTAGGTATTACCATTCCTGTACTGTCTTAGAGACAAGGCTTTTATCAAGTCGTATAACTTTCTTTAGCCGGTCAGAACTACGACTATAACTACTATTGATGATGATAGCTTCTCCTTATACCAAATAGCAATGTTCTTCTAATTTTTGTAGTACTGTTAGTAAAATTACTATTCTGGTTCTTAATTTAGTTTTATTATACACAAAGCATGCTCATATCTCTCATAAAATTAATAATTTTTTATTTAATATGGCTATCGCCACATTGAAGATTCCTTATTAAAAATAAATGTATCGCCATAGAATTGAACGTCGGTTTTATTTTTACGATCAGTAAGGTATTATTTTTAACACAAATAGTAGAAAATAATTTAAAAATATATTATGTTAAAAAACATTATCAGAACTTACTGTAAAGATAATATTAAAATCATCTTTTCCTTTGCGCTCAAGGCCAAAGACTGCTCTTCGATCAGATCCCAAAGTAATATAGCTATAAGTATTATCTATGTCCCAAACCTGGTAACGAGCTGATGATTGGAATTTGTAAAGTAAATAATCCTTTCAATATTAAGATTTTGAATTTGCATTCATACAGTGTATGATTTCCATCTAGATATAACGCCTGTAATTACCGTATCTCTATCTGTTTTACTATATCGCCTTTAGATCACCATAAACTGAAAGTGAAGATTTAAGAGATTTGATTATTCTATCAACAGTTCTTACTTTCCGCTAAATTTTGATCCACTTCATCGAAGGATTTGGTATAAATCGCACTATAAATAATGTACCCATGATCAACGTGAGTATTGCTAGTGCAAGCTATAAATTGACCGGAATTTTCTAATGCGATTCCTTCATATTTAGGAGTCCCTAGAATAATTCACATGGTAGAAGCAAAACATATGATATCCACGTTAATAAAGTTTGATTATGACAATGGAGCAGTTATTAATGGCTATAGCAAAATAAAAATTAAATTATACGTTGATTAGGTACAGCAGCCGCTTCGCCTTTGGCTGAATGCCAAATTGAAAACATTTAAATATAGCTGTTCATTAAATACCCTTTAAGCTGGTTATTATATGCAAGTATTTAAAGTAGCCTCGCTACTATATAACTCTTAAAATCATAGATATAGAATGCGATGCTGTCTATCTCTATAATTAAAAGTACTGTACTTCGATCAAGATATTAGCGTGGAGTGAGAATGCTAATTTGTGCTAGACTGAATCCTACAAGCACATAGTCTAGTGCTTATGTAATACATGATTATTAATCAAAGATATCGCGACAAAGCCTTTTGATAAAATTAATATTACTGCAGTTTAGGCTACAAAGCACTTTTTACAAGTATGTTGTTGCTACTGAAAGAAGCTATAAATTTTTTCTAGTCTAATTTGACTTGATAAAATGATTCTTAATCTGCTATAATTCGATTTTATACTGTTCTAGTATGGTAGTATTTCGTTGATATTATAAGACATTTTAATATTATGGCAATTTACAAGCATTAATGAATCTAGTGGTAGGCCATAAGTTATTAGTAGATTTCTCGATCTTACTAATTTCAACTTCTATCAAACAGCATTTGATAGAGTGAGCAAGCACGGCAATATTCGGTCAATTTAGTGTAGATAAATACAGTCTATTGATGGCTTATCACTCTATCATGATTCATCATATACGAAACTGTTATGATGGCATTTCAACGACAACTAAAAGAATGGTGGCCCAAAGATTATTCATTTGTAGACTAACCCTTGATATCTTCACAACTACATCCAATAAGATACTGCTTGGTTGAACGAAAAAGTTATATCCCGATATATGTGCGCACACCAATAGACAAAATAAGATTCTTGATAGCTTTATAACAACATGCGTTCTACAAAATAAGCCTATTATAGCACTTTAGCTACCAACAGGATCAATATTGACTGTATTTTTACCATTTTTAATTTGAAGTATGTTAGAGACAGCGACCGGACTTTTTGTGTTATAGACTATTATCAATATTATTGTATTTTATTAATATTCAGTCGCTTAGCGGTAGTGTACGGTTAAATTAGACAGATGATAGCAGTGTTCTATTGGGCAACTACAAGATTTATTAGCTAAACGTAAAGAAAATGGTCGTTATGTTAAAATTTGATATAACTGAGGATAAAAGTGTACATTTAATCAACAGGCTTGACTTGGGCTTTAGTCGCGTTGTATTTTGTTATTACTTGATTATAATGTAATACAGTATCTGACACATCAATTTCCGGACTAATTCTATTCCCTTTCACAATCGCCGGCGGAACTTTAAATTTTTAAACTGACGAAATTAAATTATTTTGGCATAATTGAGGAACATTTCCCGTTTCTAGTCAAGCAATAATATCACCTACAAGTTGTTGATGGTAGATTGTCTTCTTCTGTCGGCATATTGGGTAAGAATTTGAAGTTTTCGGAAAGAAAATGCCACCACCGTTATGTTTGAACTACCTCCTTTAAATAAACGGTAAACTTCAAATATATGGGATTTCGTTATCGTTTGATTTTATAGACATATGCTGATGATTTTCTCTTCAAATAATAACATGCATAATCGATTGTACCATTACAGGAGAAAAGAAATATCAACAATAGTTGTAGTGGTAATTGCTTTTATTTATTATAGACGATAGAAGAATGTGATTTGCTTTGCATTGTTGGCCGCCAGCGTGTGGTAGCATTGGCTATAGAGCGATTTACCTTTAACATAAGCAAGTATATTCTGTAAAATGTCGTAGTTATCATAAGCGTTGATTCATTTCTACTTCAATTATTGGAATCATTCCAGATACTATTGCATTAACGATCGGCTTAGTTGTGACGTTATGACAATCAGCGTTGAACCTTCTATCACTTTTTGAAGGTAAAAGGCCTTATTAATGTAGGAAAGACTATCGATAGAGCTGTACGGTGCAGTATGCTCTGAAGGTTTTCATTTTATTACTTCATTAAAGATAGATAATAATTTCCAGTTAATGATGAGTTCCATGTACTATGATTCAATGCAAAATGGTAATTAGCTGACGTAATTGGTGTATTCGGCATTCTACAAAGGTGATTACTTAATTATATTTTTTTCATTGTATGCATAATAGATCAAACTTTCTAAAGTACAAATTTATTTGCATCGTTTATCCTAATAGGATTATCGAAGAACGATTGATGACGAAATACGAGGGTGTGAGTGACATATTTATTTTCCCGTGAAATTAATTATTTACAAAGTATTCTTTGTGCTTATCATCGCTGATAGTTGTTTAATATTTATGCTATGACAATAATTAATCAAATGCCTGTATTCAAGTTGGACGGTAAACTACTCACCATTGCACAGCTTTTCACATGTCTATTACATATGTTTCTGCTTTATGATAGGTTTAGATTCTTTGCTAAACATAAATCAATAATTATTGTATTGCATTAATGCCAGAAGCGATTTCAAATGTCATGTTAAATGAACTTAAGATAAATTTCATTTGGTTTTGTTCAACTTCATGAAGAATATCTGTAAAGTAAAAAGTAAATCTAATCTTTAATACGAATTCCTTCGTATTAACGCTTTTTCCCTTCTAGTAACATTAACGGAACCATAAATTTATCATGGAGAAACTGTATTTAAAAAATATTCTATTAAACTTTTCCTGACTTAACGCAGTATCTAACATCACCTACAGAGTGTTGGCTGATCGCCACTTCTTGAATTGCGCTTATTTTGGTCTTCTGACTTTTTCTTATTAGGTTTTTAATACCGGTTTTGGAGGATACAATCCGGTTCATTCTTACGACTTGCTGCAGCTCAAACTTCCTACTTGCGATGCTACATTACAAATAAAATTCAAGCTACTCGATGTTTGTTTTTATAAAAAATATTATATAACAACCTAAAGGCTGTATTTTATTATCGGAGAAAAGATAATATTTGCCAGATGTAGATTAGCAATTAGTTTTCATACATAACTGACGATAAAAGAAAATAATTTAGTTTATATTGTCAACCAATATGATGAGGTGGCACTTGCTTTATGCTAACATTGTTTTAGCGCCAATGAGAACTATTTTATGTAATCATTTAGTTACGGCTAATGTTGGTTGATTAATCTATTTTATTTTCGGCACTATTCGACGTTACACATTATCAAATAACGATTGATCTACAAGTTCAGCTGTCCTCGCTGAAATCTGTCGTTACTTTATACATAAAATGAAGACCAAGAGTGCTAGATAATGAGATATTTGGTAATATACTCTGAAAATTTTAATTTTACGACCCAAATAAAGACAGATTGCAAATTTTACAGTCATAAATTCCAAGTGTAGAGAAATTAAGTGCTAACTAATCAAACTCTGACTCCATTATTCATAATTATTATGTTCTATACTTTATAAAGACCTTTACTCATTTACTGTCATTACTTTTTGCACAATTTTAAACCCTGCTTAAATTATAATAGATCGAACGTTGACTCATATGCACTAATAACATCTTTATAGGAATATCTAAACATTGGAAAAGCTCATTCGTAGCAAAGAATCACGTAGGAATAGGATTACAGCAAGGTTTTTATGTTTTGCAGTGAATAAGATTATCTTTAGAATATATGTCAATATTTTATGCTTGCAGTTGCAATCCAAATCTACTTGATATATATTCATTCAATGATAGTTGAACTTCTCTACGCTATTGAGAGGGGAAAGAATTCCCTAATAAACAATTTTTCTCGCATCGAATAATTCTCAATATATTTATCCTTACTTTGCTTCACGCTGCAATAATTGACGTGATTTCATCAATATTTATTAGCCATTTCCATCCTAAGAGCAATTGCTAATGATTCAGTATGATTAATTAACAAGATATAATAGTATGAAAGGAATGAATTAGAGTAGTATACTACCAGTTCCCGAGTACACGCAATTATCATCCAGAATGTATTTTATTGGTATTATTAATTTTTGGCTTTGGGTAATTAAGCAGGGATGTAAAGGTATAAGAATTGTCGAGAGTGTTAAGAAATAATTCGGAATGCAAACAGTTTTCCTCGATATCTCTCATCTTACTATTCGATGACCGGTAAAAATATTTTTGCTAGCAATATCACGTAGCATAAGATATCAGTATTACGAGAGATCAATCTGATGAAAAGAAAAGAAATAACATTTTATTGTTATACTTTCGGAAGTTTTTATTAATCCTTTAAGGAATAAAAATAGCGATGGAACAACAAAATTCTTGTAGTAAAAATGATCATAATCTCCTTGATTTGTCAATAGGTAGTCTTCCATCTTATTAAGATAGAGCATTAAATCTAAATATTTATTATATACGTCAAGACTAAAGGTGAAAACTGGTAAATTTATTTTTATTGATTTTTCATCTTAAAGTAACAGCATAATATATTTAATTTCTACTAATAACTAGCTCTAAGCTTTAATTTTCCTAATATCAAGATTTTAAATTACCATGTTACATTGGAACTGACGATGCAATTGAGATTTTTGGGCTAGCACCTTTGAAATAATGAATAAATTATCTAGAGTATAAAGAAAGCTTTAGGATGTACACAACTTATCTCGTAACTGCTATATGCAATTCTGCTTCACGGCTCGTAGGACTACCTTCACTTGGCCTAATGCGTAAAATAAGACAAAGTATCTACAAGAGACCACTAAATTCCAACGAATGCAAATAAATGGAAATTCATTTGAATTATTATACCTATTTTAGTCGTTATTAACTGTTTATTCCATAGAAATAATCATGGGAGAAAAAATTTTGCAAATAGAATAACTGTAATCTTTTAGACCTGACGATAGCCGATTTTCGAATTTCGTTATGATAGAGCTTACTACAGTGTATCTTTAATGCTAGAAATTTTTCAAATAGGCACTCGAAGTAAAATTGATAAATTTTATTAATTTTTGTAGGCGAAATTACTGGCAATACAGATACATTTAAAGTGATACTAACAACATACTAACGACTGATTTTTTTCTTAATATGTACTTGATTTTATGATTTAAATTATTGTATTTTATCAGAATTATCGGAAAATATCTAGGAAAATCGTTCCATTCGGGAATAGTACATAGGTTGTGGTTGCAGTCAAGAAAATAATTGGAGCATTGAATGATATTTATCAGGGTAGCACTGAACTAAGCTGTCTATATAGCTATAGCATTAACTGAACTTGATAACAGAAACAGGCTTTGTAGACAGATATCGTATTTTATACGCTGACTTTAGCTAAATTTAATATACACTGAGTTGGAAGATAACCTATAGGACAATTTACTAGATGAGCACATACTTTATCGCCATCGTTCATATTTTCATCATTATCTACATGATCATCAAAACAAACCGTATACTGGATTGACTTATCACCAATTTTTTTTGCCACTCGTAAGCACAACCTTTGAAAATTAGCGTTACTAGAAACCAAATATAAATCGAATAGGCAAACAAAATTCTTGTCGTTGTTAATTTTCTGGATCTCCTTCAAAACCTCTTTTACACTCGTTTTATTCAGACGCTGGCGAAAAGCAAGTGTAATATAATTCAGGATGCTAAATGATTCATTTCATTTATTTATTAGAATAAATTATTTAGAGTAGCTGATGCTCTTATTCTCATTATTACAGTATCCTATCTAAAGCTTACTACTACCAATTCTTTTATTGGCCTAGTTTACAAATAGCTATTACAGGAAATATAAATTGCATGTCGACTCTGTTTTGCTGTCAATAAGCTAACACTCTGTTCAATTTATATAACTGCTATTTAAATATGAAATCGAAGAAGTCTTACTCTAGTCTACGTACCCTAAATACTACATCATAATCATCATCTGATCCACCTTTTTTATGTTTAAGACAAAAGATGGCTGGTGGTATTTCTTTATCGGCAATAGATCCAAAAGTAATGCAACTTTTCCATGGTGTTTCTTGCATGGATTTATCGTCGACTAGGAATATTTTCGAAATATGGTAACGAGCTGGTAATTAGTAATAGAGAAGAATAATTAGTGTGATGAGAATGTCAGTTATATACTTTGTACGGATTCATCAGCTTTATAAATATAATTCTGAGATGGTATAACTGTAAGAATTAATTTATGGCTAGGAATAAATGATATTTTCAAGCAGTATATTCAACTACCATTATAATACTTACGAAACGATAGCTTTTATGAGTATCTGATATGATATTAATAGCATTTTTCCTAACTTTTATACGGTCATTAAAGCCAACTTTTACTGAATTTGACAATATATATGCGTATAATTGTATATAAGTACTACAAGTTGCTTTACGTAATTTTACCTTAACCGATACACAGCACGAAGTTGATAAACTCATTAATATTAAGCTATGTGTAGATAACCAGTTACTTCTAATTACTATTTAGTATTATATAATTAGCTTAAATCACTACAAAAATATATCTACTTCTATTAGTTCAGTTATATCAAATATTAAAGTATGTCCAGATGATAATAGCATAGTGATATAAAGAAACTGAATTATTCTATCTTTAAGTCTTACTTGAATCAATATTGGCATCCAAATAATCGAAGCGTTTGACATACTTTCCGTGGTAAATACCGTAGGTTCCATTTACTTTCTCATTGCTGTATGCAATAAATTTACTTGAATTTTGCAAAAGGACTTCCGCATGTTGAGATTTATCTTGGATAGATCGTTGGGATAAATATCAATATGATATCAGATTAAAAAATAGATTGGTACAAATGTTATCTGTCAATCGGAAAAGCAAGGTGGTGGTCGATTATTGTGATATGTGTACAGCCTAGCCATTCAGATGTGTCTCGATCTCGAATCTACAATAGTTGGTTATTACTACATTACAGTACATTTTCAAATGATCATCTATGATATGCTCGTATGTCGGTATTTTAAGTATACGTACTACTGCGTCTAGTTTGTAAGAGTATTTAAAAGACCTGAAATCTGAGGTATACTTGTTGCAGTTAAAAAGACATGGAGTAAAAGCTGCATGTCTATGATTGAAGCTATAGCTACCATGACCCTTTTTACTTGATGTTATTCGTTGAATTAAAATTTAAAAGTATGCTAAGCTGAATACCGCAAGTGAACTGGTATTTTCCGGACACCTTTAGAATCTAAGACTAATAAGATTAACTAATTTGACGGTAGTTTACGAGAATAACATAGCAATATTTTAATAGGCATTGTCCGGCTTTCTAGCATAATAACGGAACAAATATCGATGGATTTAAGTCTTAATTATTGTACAATAGCTTAAATTTATTTCTACTTTGATTGTAGAATTTGTTAGCAATGGAAGATGCTTAGTTTTATGGAATTATACCAATACGTAAGGATCTGTTGATCAATCATAATTATCAGAAAATGAATTTGAGGTAGATTGGAATATATTATCGTCAGTTCATCTTTGAGTTTTATTGTACAGCCAAATTGTTATTTTATTGCAATTTATTATTTAATACGAATAATTCCAGATTATTACTGATATTCTTTCAATGTTTCTAAAGAACTATAAATTTATCTTGGAAAAATTAAAATCATTTTATTCTATTTTATAATTTTTCCTGTTAAAATTAATATCTAATATAACCTACAACTTAATGATTTTGATAATGGCTGCTCTGGCAAGTCCTCGTCTTCTGATCTATGAGAGGTAGAGTCTAATCTTTCATCGGGGACTCCCGCTAGGAAATACAACAACATTCTTATAGACTACCACGGGCAACTCCTTCATATCATTTAATTCTTACATTTTTTTTTCAATGTTGTTGACAGAACTGTAAATTTATCTTGGAGTAGCTAAAATAATCTTAATATATTTTACAAATACCTTCCGTTTAAGTTTAATATATTATATTCCTTACAAGCAGATGTATTTTCCAACGTATTTCCGATAGAATCTGGTGTGTCATCAGAAGTTTGAGTAGGTGAAGAGGACATTCTTACAAGTATGCTGTAGTTAAACTTCTTCCTTACAACTCGTTATAATGATAGATAAGGAATAAAATATAAGTCAGTTAAAGTTTGACCTTATAAAAGTTTCTAATGTTTGTTGAAATTATATCCGATTAGATATCTAGGAGAAAAGATAATACCGAAAAAGCAGAGGATAATAACTGCTTTTCTACATTATCGATGAAAAAAATAATATGATTTACTCTGTGTTGTTGGCTAATATGACGCAGCAGTAATTTATGGCAAATTGACTATAATTTAGGCAAGAATTGCTCTGTATAATTCCTCAATTGTGGCTTGTCTTGATTAGTTAATCTATCTCCATTCTTGGAGTTACATATTCTAGATATTAATAATTTAACAATTAATCAAACGGTAGCATAGCCAAAATTGGATCTGCTACTCTTTTATATTTAAGGTAGAGGCTATAAATACTAGATAATTAGATTTACTCGTTTAGCACATTCTTAAAGATTGTCATTATATTATTAAACCAAATATAGGTAGTAAATTTTTCATCATTATCAATTCTATGCAAAGAAATTCACTGCCAACTGTTAGGTGTTTGGAATACATGATGTATTCTAAGTGTTATGACTACTATCACAATTATTTTATTTATTATTGTTGATTTTTCCAATTTCATTCCACAGTACTATAATACATTAAATTTTTACGAATGATTTTTATTAGCATCTTAATAATAGCATCATTGAATTCGAAAAGCTTAATTACGTTAATGCAACATTTCGGAAGAAATACATTAAAATCATAGAGTTCTTATCCTTTAAGAATACAAAATGCAACTAATTATATTGGTGCAACCATGCGGTAGGAATGAATTAGGGTGGCATGCAAGTTTTCACGTGAATGCAATTATCATTTATTATGCATTTTACCGCTATTTTTAATTGCTGGCTTTAATTGCGTAATTATCCAGCGATTACCGTATGTAGTCATAAAGAGTATATGTTGTAAGTATTGTTTGGAGTGTCAGCGAAAGTACTTGCATCTACACGATTTTTCTCGTATCTATCATATTTCTACCATATAACTGATACGAATAGTTTTGTTCGGATATCATAAATCATATTGTATCAGTACTATGAAAGGCTCTTCTAATTAAAACACATAGAATGAGCTTAATTCGTATTATTGTACATTCACCGTCCGCTATTAGGGCTATACAGAATAGAAACATTCATGGGAAAAATTCTAGCAGAAGGAATGATAGCAATCTCCTAGATCACTCGATAAACGATTTTCTATTTTGTTATGATATAAAATAATACAATGCATTAATAATACTAGACGTTTTTCAAACAGCTAGTCAAAGTTAAACTTAAATATTGCTAGATTTTATTCTTGTTCATATTTATATCTTAATGTTAACACAAAAATGTTGAACTGTTATCTTATAATTACTTTTAGTCACAATTTTTTCTATCTTCCAAAGATTTTAAATAACTCTATTTTATCAGAACTGGGTACAAAGCAGGGACATCATCGTTATCATTTCGTTCGAAAATAAGTATAATTGCAGTTTAGGGCTTGGAATAGTCCAGACATGCATACATAGTTCCAGTATTTACCGGACTTGATTGAATGATGGAATAGAATGAAGATCTTTGCAATAGAACAAAATGTTGCTATTGCGATATAACATTAGATTTTCTAAATTAATAGAATGCATTCATTTATTTATCATAATATACGTAGTTATGAGTAGTACTAGTAGTTAATCTTGCAATGGTCAATACACCATCCCTGATCAAGGAATAGAGCAAATATCACTAGGATTAGATCTTAACTGCTATACTATGACCTAAATTTATACCGAGCTATAACACTAGTATCTTGCTAGAAATATATGATGTTTACTTTTACGGGCGCTGGCATGAATATAGAGAGATCCGATAATTACCATTGGATTTTTAGTGTGATTTATAATTTTAACACAGTTATACTATAGAATGCAATAGGATAGAGTGGACAAATACAGTGGTATTGTATAGTCGTAAATCAATTCTACACAAGTGGATTTGAACTACTTCATCTAAGTAATACAATATTAAAGAAGGCAGTGTCTTGATTTCAACGATTAGATTTTAGTAAAGTAGTATTATTTTTGGACAAGCTTACATAAAGTTGACTTTAATTTTATCGTAGTAAACTTACTGCATAATCGCACACATAACAATATGTAATAGGTAAAATAGTCCGGCTTAAGCTTTAGTTACAGATCAGATAATGGTACTATTTAACAGTCCTAATATGTAATATATTCAATTTTGGACGCCATACCACACTAAAGGATAAAATTAGTTACATTATATTCGCATTGTAATGTTGACTCTGACTTGTAGTCTAACAGAATCTACCGAAACTATATGTCAATACTTAAGATTTCTGATTTAGTGTAAGAAAGATAAAGTGGTTAGGTTATATTTCAGTTTTGCTACAGTCTATTCTGTTATTATGATAAGAATTTGGTATCTAATATTGTCATTTCTAGATTGATCATATACCCTTTCATGGCCGTTGACAGGACTATAAAATTTTTCTAATATGTTTTACCAATATTTTTCAATTTCAGTTCAATATCTAATATCGCCTAAAATGGACTATTCATTTACTGTACTGTAGAGTGCAAGATATCATCTTTAGCTCCCATTTGAGTTTGATCGCGTCATATCGTGTTATCATTTTATTACATTTCAGTTATTAATACGCGTATGAATATTTCTAAATTTAGAGTTAACACGGATGCTCTTGTTACAATTTTGACCGAATCGGTTTGTGATAGCTAGTCTTACCGCGCTAGTGCGTAGTAATATAGTACGTCTGCACTCATCATATTTAAAAACTTGTACAACTTACAGCTGTCTTTTGGTTTTTAGTAATCCCACTGATGCGATTCTAGTCAGTCAACTCATCAGGGTTGCATTTAGTAGTTACCAGTTACCGGCAATCATAAGTAATTATAATTGCTTGAGAAGTCTAAGCACCATCGTGTGCGCTATTTGATTTAGATACAGTAGTGAGATCCATCGTAATCTAGATTGCCTCAGTTAGACCCTAAAGTCAAATAATATTCAACGTCGTTTTGGATCATTACTTGGTCTCAAATAAAGAGTAAACCTAGGACTAACTGATATCGGTCAGGTATTGATTATTTGCGTAGAAGTAGTCCAATTAGTACATTAGTCGGAGTACCTGGAGAATTTACCGCATCGGCGGATGAAATAGTTCTCATACAATACGTTAAAAATACTGAACTGCAACAACCCTTTCAAAATCGCTAACGGAAGTATCGGAACTATAAATTTGACTGGCAGAAACTAAAATAATTTTAATAAATATTTCCCTTTTCAATTTAATACCGATTATCATCTACATTTGACATCAATGCAAGACGTCTCTGATACGAGAACATTGTTGTAAATTGCTGAGATTGAATCCAATGCGCTGCAACTTTGGATTACAACTAAAGTTTGAAATAGTTTACGCTTGGTTTTATAATAATTTATAAAAATCTCTTCGAACAACAACTAATCATGTAACCGGAAAAGGATAATAGCAAGAATACACTATTAGTGATAGTCTTTTGTCTACATTACTGACGAAAAAGGAATATGATTAGCCTGATATGATCACACTTGATTGTTGATGCATCGGCTACAATTTAAACTAAAATATTCAATGCAATCTATTAATTATGGCCTATGTTGGCTAATTAATCAAGATTGATTCTTGAAAGTATTCTAGGAAGTATTGGAGTTACAACGGATTCATTCGTTGACAAGGTTAAACTTGCCATTATTTCATCCTTGACGTCAGGGTAGCAAATATCCTACTGGATCTCTAGATATACCCTTTGAAAATATTCTTAATTTATCATTCTGTGCCTAAACTAAAGACAGATAGCCAAATCCTTATCATTATGAATTCCATACATAGAGATTCGATGTCAGCTAGTAGTGGGTTGGCCTAATTATTATAATCTATACTTTGTTACATTTATTATTATTTTTCTATTTTTCTTCTCTATTTTCATCGCTCTCTTACTACTGTTGATTAGCAAATCTTAACAGGAATATGCAAGAATTGGAAAGTTTAATTATAAATATAGTAATAAAAGATTTCAGATGGAGCACTTTGACATCAAGCATGTCCTTAATTTGCTGTCGACACGGTTATATTTGCTGCTTATAATTACGATAGAATCTATCCATAACCATTTCTATGATCATTGCATATCATGCGCACTATCGAGAGTGTAGATTACTATTCATATATAGTATAGCTCGTATGGAATTATCGTCGTGATGATTATTTTTGAAACCGATGTGAAAGGCATACGTTCATATTTATTAATAATGTGCATACTAATAGCGATTTCTAAGAATTCAGCTGGACTATTTATAATGTTGAAGCAATTTGGAATGAATAAATTGAAGAAGCAAGTAAATTCTCGCGTAAACCCACTCAACATGTAGATTGAATGTTATATGTGCTTATCAAAATTGTTGCTATTCATTGAATTATTATTTAGTGACTATTCATTAATGTACAATGCATACACACTATCTTGAATCTTTACCAATTTAGAATGAACGGAAATTGAATTATTGTATCTTCTATAGACTTTGTTTATCCTACGTAGTATAGCAACAACTATAAAACGAAAAATTCCGAAGGAAATGATTATGTATTGCGCACAATAACTCTGTAGCCGATTTTTTTAGCTTCATTACGACAAAATAGGCAACAATACTGTTAATGCTATTCAATTTTCAAGTGGAAAGTTAGCATTAATCATATCCATTATATTCACTTTGATAATTGATTAAAATTAAGATTATTCTGCTTAGTATTAGATTTGAAATTGGTCTTAAGGCTCTGTAGGCAATGTTGGCCTCGGTAATACTTTATGCTTGAAGTGGACACTATTAAAGCTGTATAATTTAACGTACTCGTGTAAGACATCCTTCAAAAACTAACGTGAGATAGGCAATTTCTCATCATTATAGATTGTATGTGTAGAGGAGATTCAATACCAACTGGTAGATATTTGGCTTGATTATTATATTCTCCATGATAGAAGAATGATCATCGTACTCTTATTATTATATTGTTTCTTTATATTTTCGTCATTAAACTTTCAACAGTAATATTCAAGAATTACATTAGATCAATTTTTACTATGGTAATACAACATTTTAGAAGAAATGCGTCACAACCATAATGTCATTCCATATTCTGCAGTAATACAATTATCATTCAGGATGGATAATATGTGCATACTGTTTGCCGCGGGGAAACTATCAGATAATTATTTCCATGATAATGATACAATAAGCGCTAACTAGAGTATACATTACTTCCATTTAATAAATTAATTGAGTAAATTTTCTAGCGTGAGATTATTAATCTTATCTTTTGACATTGCAAGCATGGACAAATTTTCATGCATTTTGTTACTGGCAACGTGCATGCTACCAGCCGTTTGCAAGAGTTCAACGTAATTTACGAAAATGGCGCAGCAGGTCGGAAGGGATGAATTAGAATATCATAGAAATTTTTCATACTCTATTTATGCTTTCCATTACCTATATTTATTGGATAGTTATTTAGTAATTTTGCATGACTCTCCAGTGCAGCTACACAATCTGGAGTATCATGGAAGCAACGGCAAACTGCATACACAACTTTTCTCGTATCTGCTACTCGTCCGACTACTCCGTGACTGATAGGAATCGTTTTACTAGGATAGTACATACGATAACCTACTATACTTGTACCATCCAGGTGTTATTCAAATCAATTCAAGTACACGAAGTTAATTTGAGTGAATAGACTTTGGTTGATCTTTATTTACCCTACTGCTGCCCTATAAATCGATTTGAAATACTTCTTGAAGAAACGATATCATTCTGTTGATTACATGATGGATGATAATTATTCAGTTTAGTGAGTTTCTGATGATAGTAGACTATGCGATAGAATATCGTTAATGCCAGGCAATCTTTAATGAAGAAGTTTACAATAAGAGTAATGATAGCTTAAAATTGATTCCTTATCCGATTCTACAGTCATAGACATTGGCCTGAGTCAGTTCTATCATGGAACAAATAATTACAGTGATATATCCGGTCTGTATTTTTTTCTTTTAGCCATGACATCAGTTTTCGACAGTACTCTACACTGTACAGTAATAGTTCTAAATCACTTGACGGACGAGTTTAGGCGAGTTAGCGGTTTCCTATCGTATCGTGCTGTACTCAATTGTCGTTCTTACTCTTTAACTTTTAAACAGAAAGTTAAAGCTAATAGTCATGATTTCTTGGTTGTAGTTTATTATGCATGTTGATTTCCCTATATTAACCTATCATTAAAGCTAATAGTAATGATGTCGCAACCAAGATTGCAACACCCAAATTGACGGGATTCTTTCCTCTACAGTTGTCTTAACGATCTCAGCAACTGACTGTAAACACTCTTTAATCTACCAAAGCCACATTGGAGTCTTAGACGATAGAATACTCACGCTAAGAATCCAAACTTTATTGTAAAAGCGATAGATTAAAATGATCGATTGAAGTCACAACAGACTATCTACTGCTCATCACTAAGAACCATCTGTTATCCACTAACTGATCCACTCGCACCATTTAGAACTTGGAGGCTTTTATATAATCTCACCACCTTCGTTGGTGTAAAAGAAGAATAAATTGATAGCCAAGTCTACATGCTGAATCTAGCAAGTCTAGTCTCCCAGCCTCTCTATTTTTCTCTCTCTCTCTAATTCCGGGATTCTAAAGTAAAAGAGAGAGAGAGAGAGACAGAGAGAGATAGATGGTAGAAAAAGGGTTAGGGCTCGACTTTAACCTTAGTCGTCCATGACAACGAGAAGGACTGCGGAGGGACAGAAACGGACTTTTCATTGACGAAATCAATATTGCCGACCATCGTAGATTGTTGGTCAATGTCCCACTCTCTTCAGTCATCTCTGATACAGTATACTAATGGCCCAAATCGGACTGCTAAGCTACAGACGTACAGACGTTTAGACCATCCTACAGTATATATATGACATACAGTACAGTACGATACACTGTTGGGTACAGTACAGTACACTATTACTATTTAGAGTTCATACTAACAACAGTATTACCTACTACAGTACTGTACTGTAACTGCTAGAGCTAGTAGACTGTCTCATGCCAATGATCGTGGCGGTAATATTCCATACCAATACTGTGGATCAAGTGGTATAGCCAAGGCGATTGAGCTCAGCACTTGGATAGCAGCGTGGAGTGGACGCCATCTTGAAGATGCTGGCGTTGAAATGGAGAGTTTGCAACCCTTTAGGTTGGCTGGTGAAATAGTTCAATGGCGATGCAGATGCTTATTGTTGTTGTTATAGGATAGCTGTATTTTATCAGGTGTAGAAATTGTCTTACTGTGTGTTTTGCTCACTACTAGGTCTGGTTCGGTTAGGTTGGCACCACCTTGCCAACAACCAAAATGGCTTGCCAACCACTGCCATCCCGGCGACTTGCAGCTCAATAGAGAGAATCAACAATCGCCATCTCCATACTACATCATCTTGTTGTGGTAAACATTATTTAAAAAAGCCTATCGAAAGTTATCATGAATCACTGGTCAAATATAAAGTTCAATTTGTACCAACCATTGACAATCGGTTATTGCAAGCCAAATTAGCTGGAGCATTACAACATGATTACCTGATCAAACATAAGGCACCACCCAAAGTTGTAAGTAGGATAACTGACATCTTGTTATGGCTTCTTTTCTACCTTGATAGCCATCAACCGTCAATAAGTCCATTCTCTATATGATGTAGTGGTCGTATTGCAAGTTGTAAACTACTAATATACAAATGGTCAAGAAGGATTCGTTTTAGCAAAGTCAATTTCCAACATTGACCATCAATGCCATTGCAGCACAATACCTTCGTCATATTCTAGTTGCTTATCAACAACGATCAACTCATTTTTCTATTAAAACACTTTACATGATCCAATTGACTGTTTTAAACCATGACGTATGGACGTCAGACGATTACGAATTGGAGGAAATAAACGATAATGTACCTCGATCTAATTTAGATTCAAATATTCCAGTACAGCACATTGCATGTCTATCAAAAATGGAATTAGACCTTAAACCTACGGGAAAGTCAGTAGAGTAGGTACAGTAGTTTAGTTCGAGATGAAACAAGGAAGTTTCAGGAAATGAGGTTGTAGTACCTTCATTTTAGCGTTACGATGCTTCATCGGACGCATTCTAGTTAGTAATCATGCTGTCGCTAGCTTTAAAAATACAATTGTTGCCCATAACAGCAGTACTACTACACCCATAAAGTCATCATGGGCTCTCTATTTTCTTGCTCGCACATCTGGATTGTAGTACTATATACTGTAATCGTAAATATCCAATTAAAATTGACCACCCGTATCAATAATCAAAACCTATTCTATTCACTATAACCAATGAAATATATTCTTTTACAGGTGATACATGCCAGTAAACACAATATTAGAGGTAGTCCTAGGAAATTGAACTTATTAGCTAGATTGGTAAGTTGTCCAGCTATTTTTAGCCTTTAGACTACACAATGATAGTGCTGCATTTGCAGCCAATTTAACGAAAAAATCAACGATTTCGGTAATCGATTCTATTGCATACATACTTAATTATTACAGATACGGCGAATGCGCGTTGACGATGCAATTGCTCAAATGCAATTTTCACCTAAAAGATTAGCCAAACCAATTTTACGGGTAAGCCATCATATAGAACTACTTGCTGATGCATATGTTAAGGACATGCGTGATAATTACGCGCGTACAATTACTTCATATGCCAAATCAAAAATAAAATAGCTTGCCCTCCCTAGCATTTTAAACTTTCATCACCACTAATTTCGATAGGTTATATTGCAAGCTAAAGAAGAAGCTGCTAAAGAACACAACCTCACTGATCCCAATCAACTATTTGTAGGTAAGGAGCAGCAAGTTGATCGATTTTATTCCATTTTAATACCGCATTTATAACATAGATGGTCGTTTCTAAATATTAAGCGACAGATTAAACTAATTTCTTTTATCATATTCTTCAGTTAAGAATAGCGTTGTACTTGTAGAGTAGAAACTGCCATTGTCTGTCCCTAGTAAATACATTCGATAAAATCGATAACCACTCTCTTCATGATTTTTATAGAAGAATCAACCGTTGGCCGAGGCCTAATTTTAAAAGGCGTCCGATATCATGGGAAAGGTAGAGCGGGCGTCCAGCGGACATACTATTGTCATTACTTTTTGAAATTAAAAGAAGGCCAACCCCCTAAAGATCCTACAATACCAATAGAACATCGCAGAGGTCATACAAAATGGATGGTAACGAATATGCCTCCTCCGAAAATTGTCAGCGGACTTTGACTTGTTACTAGTCCATAACCAAAGATACCCAAACGTCATCCTTGTTATCGCCGCTGCTAAACAATCATAACTAATCACTAATTTCAGAAACATTTTTATTTTATAAAATGCTATATTTAAATCGTGACAAATAAACCTGAAATTTTCAAAATTTTTCATACTAGACTAGGAATACATTATGCAAAAATTTGCTCTTTTAGAATATCCAAAGTTATCGGCACCTTCGTAACATGTAAAATTTTAAAATGGATCTAATATAAATATATATACAAGCCGTGTTATTTACATACTTGTAGCAAGTGTAAAGGTATAAAAACTTATGCCTGGCCAACATATCCACAGTAGTATATTACAAATAATAAAGGTCCATGTACATTACAATATCTGTTACATTTCATTTATAAATACTGTGTCATTAAACGTATTAATTAAATAGGCGTATGTAAATGAGATACCAGTAATACAGGTGCATAAAAACTAAATTTAACATTTTCAAAATAAGAAAATGATTTACCATTAGTACCAGTATAGAGAACTAAAACATAAAAGGAATAAATTCGTAAGTCGGAAAATCAAACTATTAGCTATAACAACCTTTGGTTGCAGGATAATTTGCGTCACAAAAAAGACTATTTGACAATTTTTCGTTTATGAGTACAACTTTAAACATAAATTTCTCAATATTACATTTACTATTTTAGTGCAGATCTGAATCCCCGATAAATCCCTATTTACTAATGATAATAGAGCACAAACGCTTCCTTACATCTACTAACATAATCCTTAATATCATAGAAATATGCTCTCTTAAATGTAACTGAAATCTAATTACACTAGTTACATTGGCATGATCAAAATAAGCCATTCATTACGTAAGGTAGATTACAAATCTATTAAGCAAGAAATTTCAATTTCCATTTTTATCTCAGCCTATCTACGGATCTAATCCACCGATTCTAAATGAAACAGTTCTGCTATTGCTAAAAATTATTTTCGAACTCAATCTCCGGATAAAACAAATCCTAAGTTAGTAAGCTCATTTGCTTTGGCTATTCTTCTTATTATTATCTTTAATAATTTCATAGAGAACGAGTGCAACAAATACATCCATTGGATCCAGTAAACCACGTTGCAAGTATTTCGGTATTGTGCTATGGGCATTTTCAAATCCTAACTTATTTAAAACCCAATCGATGCCGACAGGGTCAGTTCTTTCTCCTGCCCATGACAGAAATTGAATCTTCGGGTCTAGATACCAGTGACTGCAAGTAAATCGACGCATTTGCAGCATTTTTAATGTGTTCTCTGCTCGCTCAAATTTTCTCTCAAAATTTCGATGGGAAACAAATCGCGGCTTATCAGCTTCTAATTGCATATACATATTACAGCAATCAGTGAAACATGAAATACAGCGCTACAATAAAAATGCAATAAATTGTACTGCATAAATTAGCGTTGAATTTGTATACCTTGATCATCTTCTCCCTTGATATAATTATTAATCATTTGATGCAGAAAGATAAAATGATTAACGTCTTGTGAAAGCCAAATACTATTCTCAAACGTGATATTACATGAGGTATCAATCGTCATTTCTCGGTCATTTTCTAAACAAAAAAATTAATACGATGAAGTTACATATCCATTATAATTAATCATCAAATACTCTTTGTACTAGTATCAAATAAAATCGCTAATATAATAAAATCATCTTGCATACCCCCATCCAGATCTCGCAATGTCAGTGCTGGAATGGTATGATTTGTTTCTAATGTAAGTTTAGTTTCCGGAAACGAAAAGACAGTTTCTACATCCAATTCATAGCGTTCATCTGGCATTAGATATATCCCTCGTAATCTTGATGGTCGCATTTTACTACTCATAGTCCCAAATTTTCGCTCTCCAAATCCGCCCATTTGAGGACTGTAGTGCCTTCTCGTAGCACTATCAGCAATTGGTGTTACACAGGCGTATACTAACCAATCTTGTACATTCCCGTGATTCGGTGGACGTTGCTTAAATCGAGTGATGCGACAAACTTTGGCCGTCTGTGATACGCCAGCCAAAGAAGGCAGAAAAGGTAGGCGATGCATTTTACTATCATCACGTGTAACCTTACTGTTGCCTATATTTACATCTAAACTATGCTTTACACGAGCAATTACTTCTTTATCACGTGAAAAGGAAATTGAAGTTACAAAACTTGCTGCAGGTCGTTGCAAATAGAAAAGACTCCACACTTTCTCCGTAAAATTAAGGCCATCAAAGCATGCTAAAGATATTAAACTTCCATATAAGGAAAAATTTCCTTCAAGATTAACTTTAGCAAGATCCAAGGGAGGAAGGCCAGATTTAAATATAATCTTATTTAACACTCTCAACGGTCGAATCCAGTGATGAACAGAGTTTTCCAATGATTGTTCACGATTGCTTGAATATATCGAACTACCGCGCATACGTGATTGACGTCGTCCTCCTAATGCTCGCTTGCTACTCCGTTGCTGTTTTCTAAAGCATTCTTCAAGTTTAAAGATAATCTTAATGAGATTTGTTGGGCTCGATTGCGAGATCGCTGCATATAATTCACACCATTGCACATTGCCATGAAGGGTAATTGATGGGGATTCACTGAATTTAATACCCATAGAGCCGATTGAACTAAGTTCTGGATCTTGCGTGGTAACGATGTTCCATTTATCATATAGGCTAGCCTTAAGATTAGTTAAGTGCGCCATAATGGTAGGAGTACTCATATAATCTAATCTCGCATCTAATAATAGCAAACTTAGGGAAATCGCATTTTGCGGCTGCCAATCATAATTGTCACGAAATTGCCCTATTCGTTAAAAAGTTGAATATCGATCATTATACTGTGCATACAATGAATCTAATTTGAAAATTTGAAATTATCGCTACGTAATTGGGAATAGTAAATTTTTTGTTTAAACCCTTACCAGACACCGAGAATTCCTGTAATTCTATCAAACCGCCAACGGTACCACTTCGAGAATCTATAGAGCTCCTACCGATTGCGATCTGTGCGTCCAGATTATTGTAACCAGAGTGTCCAACATACAGACACGTGCGACATTTAACTTCATTTGTACTCCAACTAAACACAAATTGGAAAATTTCAGTGTAATACTTAATATAATATCTTGCCGGTTAACTTACTTTGTAGGTCCCATAATGCTGCCCATATTTGCGGTTACGACCAACTGCTGTAAATTACAAGCTAATACAAACATTGAGTCATAATCGGTTATACTTTCTGATTTCTGCCTTTCAATAGCTGGAACTGTTAACTTAAATTCATTACTATGTTGCCTTTCGAACATTGCTTCCTTGCCATCTTGAAAGAAGCAAAGCACAACAATAATCAAACTGCGTTGAATCACCCATTAAATTATCGACAAAATACTAACCAGCCCAATTACTCTGAGGAGTTTCACTGGATCGTGTCTGCGTGTTGCTGCTGTCACCGACATTACCCAAAAACAGTCGTCTGGCAATAGAATTTCGATACCAAGCTTTGGGAACATCAAGAATTTCAGATAATCCTCTCATATCGTAGTTGAATTCAGCGCTTTTAATATCGAATAATCCTTGAATACAAAAGAGAAATTATGATGCATATAATAGTTAGTACTTTATTACATACAAAAAAACTGCAATAATAATTAATTACCTGCGGTGTGATATTTAACACGAAATTTGTTAGCAGATGGATCCGAAGCTCGACCAAGGTCAGTAATATCAAATTTATTACTGGACCGTTCGTTTTGAGATATTATAATCCGCTTTCTGGTAATGCTAACTTTTGCCGATTCCACATGCAAACTTAGAGAATCTCTGCCATCAGTATTGCTACGCGACGATGCAAAACTATTATTCCTAGCACGTCCTCCTGGTTGATGCTGACGACCATATGGATGAAATATAGAAAATGAAAAGCGTTCAAGATATCCCGTAAAAGATACTGTTGAGCAAGTTCCATGAGGAATATTTTCGGACAGCGATGCTACAATAATAGACATTTAATCGTAATTCATAAAATTTATTTGTAACACTTGGCACCCTAATATAGGCGATTATTACTAAAAATACTCTTAATTTCTAACCTGATGAATTTCCAGATGATACAGCGCAGCTTTCCAAGCCAATATAAGGAGCCATGCTGACTTTCTTCTCTGAATGACTGGTAAACATCAAATCTAACGATGGCAGTTGTAATAAGCACTCTACTCTCGACACAGGCATGCAACTTAAACGAATATCGAGGGGTTCGACGCGAACATATACAAATGCATTAACCGGAAAAGAGGTTATATTAGATAAACTCGTTCTGTTTGCTGTCAGGACAGAATTTTCATCTTCTTCACTCGAAATACTTTCACGTGAGTGTATATCTTGATTGTAAAACATATCAACTGAACTACGCCGAGATAATATTTCTTCAGCTGGAGTTAAATCTCCAAGTGCTCCTTCAAGAAAGTCAACCAAACTAGGTGTTAAGATGATTTCATCAGCTAAAGAATGAAGGTAGAGCCATAAATGTAAAGTAGCAACAGTTTTCAACTTTGCAGCTGAAGTTCCAAAAGACTCAGAGCCAGTATCCGCGGATAAACTACTTGGCTAAAAATATGAATTTAGTTTATTTCATATTATTTCGAGAGAATTGGTATATTATTTAGGTAGTAGTCATGGGGAAAAATAAGTTAAATCAATTACCAGCCGATAACGATTGTATAACTATTGTCATTTCGTAGCATTCTCGTATTACCTGATACTGCTTATTAGATTCATCTTCATCCTTTTGATTAAGCGTAGTATAGCGTAATTTTATATCGATGTCTGGCATCATTAATATTGTGCTTTCAAGTTGAGCGGACGAAACAGATCCAATAGCCTTCCTAGACCTCCATTTACTCGACTTTAGATGATCTCTTGTATGCGATCTTTTACGTATCATTCTAGTAATGACATTAAAGTTTTAAAGTTAAGCGTACTTTTTCATTAAATGAAATTCGTAAATTATTGATCTAATTTTTCCGTACTCATCTGCTTGTTTCATAGACTGACTATATAGGGTACATTTTCCTGTATCGGTCTGAAGTACAACATCGAGTTCAAAGTCAAATTTCATATCAGTGGATGATTTGGATTGAGTAAAAGATCCGGCTACGGATGGAGCTTGGTCGCCTTCGTCATAGCTTAAGTAACATGCCTAAATAATTAAATGAAGGCTGTATGTTAATAACTTCTTACTAAATTAAGTATGAACACTTGCTGGATATTAGTATTGCTACCGGATCTTCCTTTATTGATACTTTTTTCTTCTTATTTTGAGAATCTGTAGTATCCGGCTGTATTTCAATAACAGTATCGTTGCCAGATGCTCCAGTTACTACATGACCCGTAAAGTCTTCGTTGCGATTCGTTTCCAACATTTGAGATAACGGTTTACCACTTTCACGTTCAATGTCACCATCATAGCCAGACGCTAGCAAACTCATATGTTTAGTTCGCCGGTAGTTAAATATTTTTTTGCCAACTAAATTATTGCATTGTATATACAAGATTAGGTCACGAAACTCTGAAATAGAAGTTCAAAGATACTGTGGAATTATCATATCTGTATTACCTGAAAGCCTTCTTCGGTGCTTCTGTATCTTGGCCGTATCACCTCCTGTTTGACGTTCGAGAGTTGACATTCGATTTCTTCTTTTTTTTTCAAAATCTTTACTTAAATGTGAATGCCGAAAATCTTCGTCAATTATAGATTGATTAGCTTCAGTATCCCTAAATAGGAGATAATATTATAGTAAGATTAATTCATTATGCTTGCTCAGCTGCGAACATAATAAGCAATTTACCATATAGTATGTCTCGGTCAACAGTAATTATTGTTTAAATTGTCAATACAAATAGAAACCTCAATTTATTGATCTTCGAAATTTCTGATCGTTTTTTGTGATCGCCATAACTTTGCTTAATTTTGATTCTATCCGGAAACTTTTCTGCGTCAGCGATTCTATAGTCAAAATTCTCTTCACTGCTAGTGGAATTATTAATATTTCTTTGTCGTCTACTATAAGGTACCAAATGCGAAAGTACATTAGTAACAAGATTTCTAACTTATATCAGCTTAGGAGATGCCTTCTATAAGGTGAAACACTTGAAATTATCGTCATATAAAATATATTATGCGTACCGCTCATGTGATATACCCATAATATATTTATCCATAACATCATAGTCTTCGTATCGGTCATCAAACGTTTCGAATGAGTCTACAAATTCATCGCTCTCATCAGTGATTGAACCAATGTCTGAAGTTTCATCTGCTTCGTTCATTAATGTTAAAGCATCTCCAAGAAGTGATAAGTAGCGGCCAATATCTTGGTCAAAGCTCATGTTGATACCAAAGATCCTCCAACAAAATACAACAGACCATTTACCAGCACTTTGATGAGATTCCCCTTAATAATAATTTTTGCAATCAGATACGACTCTTTCGGTTCCAATGTAAAAAGAACGTAATTTTACCTGATTTATATCGTTCCGACTTTGAACAGCACTCATAAGTTCCATCAGGAACAATACCTAGAAGAATGTAATGAAAATCGGAAAATCAGCTTGGTAATACTGCAAGATATATTTACTTACTATTAACGTACATGAATTCATAATACAATCTTGATTCAGATTAGGAGCCCAAAATTTGGAATCTGTTCCCATACTATCAGTAAAGCGAATGCATAATGCTTTAAAATGCCCTCGAACAGCCAAAGATGTACTATTACATGCTGTAATCAGCATGCTATCAACAGTACATAATAACGCGGGATTGGATTCTACGTAATAGAATAAGTAATCAAGCTAGATAAGTATTTGCCACTATTTTGTAAAAAGTAAACCATCTATTTTTGCTGGTATTACCGTAATCGCGACTTCGCAAAAATGGGTCAGCAGGCTATTATGATAGCATAAATAATAATAAAATTATTTAAAAATAATATATCAATCAACTGGCGTTTTTTCTTGAGTAATTCCTTACCACCGCTGATTTTGTTAATGGCAAGCATATACCAAAGTTTAATACATTTAGTTGAAGGAAAACAGATGAGGATCTCTCATTATCACCAAGATTTTTAGCTTTCGGTTGTACTTTCGGACTAATCGTTCGAAACTGTTAAAGATTTAAAGATTAATTTATTTTCTACATAAAATAGAACATTCAAATTAGCTGTAGTTATACTATAATCACCTCGGAAGCCAACGTGCGTCGTTGTTCCAGCCAATTTTCGTATACATTTTTATAGTTTATGTATAGCATTACGGCTATAAAGGATTTAAGTATTAATACGTATGCTTAATATAAGCACTTCAATAAGCTTTGAAATAAACCGAATTTTTTAAAGTATTTGCTGAGAAGCAGCATTAAATTGGTATCGAAATAACTATGGTACCTTTGTTAAAGGCAGCCGATTGTACATAGACCGACGGTCTGATGGCATTTACTAAAAACGTTTCCTTGTTTGCTGACTGTTGTAAAATGCTTTCCTGAAAAAATTAAGTAAAGCTGATTAAATGAAACGCAATATACGAAGACGTAATTTTTTAAGAATTGAAGCATTACATGGATTGCGTTTCGAATTTCAACTGAAGTATCGAAATACGCAAGTTCGAGCAAATCTTCCGTAGCTTTTAGATCAGTATTTATTGACATGTTATCCACCTATTAAATATAATGGTATCAACTCCGCGGCATTTTAAGACTTTAGGAATATAGTAGCATCTTTATTGCATTGTGTCTATTCATACCTTTGACAGCTGGCCTAAAGATAAGCGAATCTTCAATTGTAAAAAGCCATGCAATTTTCGCCATATTTGCTCTAAATTTAGGGAACATTAAAATTAACCAATTGCGAAGCAATCTAATCTCTTTATTTGGCCAAAGATACCATTCAATGCCGATAGTATTACATATATATACATAAGGACAATCACACATTCATACCAATTGTACCATATGTTAATGCGAATGATACTTACTTTTTTTTCTATTTTCTATAAACAAGAAGTTTGCTATTTCTCCTTCTATTTTTCCAGTATTCAGTCTGACGGCAAAAGCAGTTGCAGTTCTTGCGGTCAAGTTGATCTCCTTTGAAATTTGAGAGGAATAATTTATAACGGTTAAAGCTATGCAATGCATACAGTATATGTATAATAAGGTTAATAATAGCAAGAATAATAATAAAAATAATAATAATAATATAATAATAATTAATGGGGCTAATTTAACTATAACAAGCATCAAATAATTCATAGTAAGATTTAAATGCTGTAATCTGAAGGGAATCGTTTGCCAAAAATTTTTAAAAATACGGATATGATCGTAGTTATTAGAGTACCTCCATTTTAAGTTTCACTGAATATAGCAGTAGCTGATTGTCATCCCGTTTATCAGCTTTCGGGGTAGCTTTTGATGATCCAGTTGATATTAATTGATTATCAGAGTAAACCATACCCAACACTTTATTTATTTCCTAGAGAAGGTATCAATAGGTTGTTAAATTCGCACATTTTTACATAGTAATTTGATAACTAATATCGTTTCATTTATACTACGGTTGTTTATGCGATTATAGCTATGAGTGTATAAGATGTAGCAATACATACAATTACCTCTAAAAATGATTTTTGGACAACTAGAAGATACGTCAAGATGTCAAGCATTAATATCTGCTTTACAGTACCAACTCTAACAACAATATCAAGTACTTCATTTTTCTTAGCCGGTAAATTAGAATTAATAACTTTCAATCCATATATGTTAATGGTTGGTAATTGAAAAGTAGTTGCAGTTGGCAAAACCAAATGCGATAAATGAATCGATTGCTCCTAGTATAAAGTTAATATATTTAATTCATTGATAGACTAAAAAGAAGTGGATCAAAAAAAATAGAGGAAAAATTTGCTAAACTAACTTTCGCCAAAAAGTTAAGACTATGATCCGCAAGTATCATTTTAAACCATTGCTCTTGGCCCCACATTCCTAAACATCTGATATTTTTCATCTACGTATATAAGAGCGTAATATTTAATATGCCAGTTGAAAGAAAACTCGTTAATGTCAAAAACACAGATAAATTTCTACCTTATATTCCCCGCGTAAAGATGGCAGTAACGCAGCACCGAGCACAACATTGCTAATATTAACCCTAAATTGCCAAGTTTCTATTGGCCATTCACTACTAACTTTGGCATTTCCTTTTTTAGAATAAGCTGATACAGCACTATGTTCAGTATTTAACTGTTGTGGCGTATCTGTGTGCTTCCTTTGACTTGTAGGTTTGAGGAGTGACCTTATATCGTTTGATCTAAAAATATCATGTAAATCATTATTAAAGAAGGCCAAGGATGTCAACATTAGGAAGTAATTATTGATCTTAGTCAAGATCAAACAAGAAAATTATTGGCTGTAGTATATCAACTAATACGGAATCATTTTATGGTTAATACCTGCTTATTATATCATTCCTATTAGAGGAATAAAATTCTGACATGGTCTGCGTAATTGTACGAGTACTTCTTTCTACCACATGTTGCAAAGATGCCGGATGTTGTGGAATATCCAGTAACATAGCACCAATAAAAATTATTCCGGAATGTTTGTTACGATAGCGAGATTTAGAAACTTTACCAGTATGCGTGATGGACGACAAAAGAAATTTAGAAGCGTTGACATTGCAACAAACAATGATCCTATGATGTTCGTGTTCATAAAATTGAAATGAGATAAATCATTTAGTTTAACATGATCGGGTTTCGTAACGTAGACTACCAAAAATGTAAAACATCATAGAATTCTTATACTCTTGCTAATTTCGTAACTGATCAGATTTCAAGATATGAAACAAATTTCTATAGATACTATAAACAAAATTGGCGGCGATACTCTCGACTGTATCAATAATTAGACATATTAAGCACAAAACGGTCAAGATATTGATAGACTCTTATTCTAAAGTAAAGTATTATCTTCTATTCGCATATTGTATTGGCTGATACCTCTCTTTAGCCTGTTTCTTTTCTAGTTCCAGAAGAAGTATTTCAGTATCTCCCACATTTCCGACAAATGAGGAATGGGTGGAATGCAATAGATCTTTATGGTAGAAATTTAAATAATTTAGTTTATTTTTAATAAATGGAATGATACGTATGCGATAATAATGGAATAATGTTGTAATATATCTAGAAGACCATATTTTATTGTACCATTTCTTGTTTTTGGCTTCTTAACGACACCAATTACGACAGGTTGTTTCATTCGGTAAGTTGCAGAAAAATGACTTCTCGCGATTGTTGCTTTCAGATGTAATCTTCCAACATTGGCAGTTACACTAATTTCCTGCACTTTAATAACGCAAATCACCGACATTGGATCAACACGTTCGACACCAGCAGCATGAAGCTGTCGTAAGTATTGAACAGCTGTAGTTTTTCTACGTTCTGGCATGTCCTCTGCAGCTTCACTAAATAACCGCAATCTTATACCGCGTCTTCGTATACTGGCTACATCAGGCGTTTCAGGTACTTTAGTGGATAAACTTGCTGCTCGAAGTCGTTGCTGAAATGTGCCAGCGCCTAATTTAGCCGCTACTTCAGCATCAGCAGTTCCTTCAGAAACCCCCATAGCGGAATAGCAATCCAATAATTTATACATGGTTAGCCAAACGCGATTTGTGGCTATCCTTCGCAAATTTTCAACGTTTGTTGACACAATGCTTACACGTTGGTTATTAAGCCTATCTCCCGGCAGCACTGGCGAGCTATCAACAAGATCATCCCATATTTCTTTCCTGTACTGTTGTAAAGGCTCAACCATATTTGTTAAATGATGAATAAGACGCAATAAAGATAGATTAAGATCATGTGTTATTCTTTTAGTTTCTAACTTTATTAGCCAGCGATTCTTTAAGTCCACTTTTTGTTTACCTATAGGATTGCCAGATGTAGACTTGTCAAATTTATTCGCCATACTTGTCTCATATAACGGATTTAAGGAAACTACCGGATCTTGATGCATAAAAAGGTCTAGAAGAAACTCTTCACAAACAAATACTGACGATACATGATGTGTATGGTCAGTTGGCTCAGTAACGTTGTCACTATCGTATGATGAAGACGTATTAACATCAAATACTGTATTAGAACTAACAACATAGACACTAAGCAATCTAAGTTCGCCAGATAATGATAAAGTACTACGATACGGTTCATCTCTGCAATCGCCTGTATCAATTGCCATACAGCGTAATAGCGAGCGAAATACCACAGTGGCTTCCGTAAGTCGTATTCCAGTTGTTGGAAAGCTAATTTTTTCATTTATATCTTTCACAGATTGATCATCTTTTGATGCTTCAATATCAGTTTCTTCGTTCGAAAACTTGTCGGCTTCAGTATGGTGATATTTTCCACTATCTAGAGATCCAAGAGAACTTAAATGTGCTAATTGGCCAGATTTTGATGGAATCCTTGAAATTATATCTTCAGCAGATGATCTTAAGTCTTCTGAAATACGATGTAAACTAGTAGAAGGTACTGTTTCAAGTGCAGGATTTAAAGGAGTAGCTTTCTCCATCTTTTGTTTTTCCATCGCTAAAGCGACAAAATTAGCAAATTTATTGGCACCCACAGTAGCCTCGTTTCTGTCATGACTTTCATAATTAGTGGTAGGCCTGCTTGATTCAGCACCATCGTAAAGTGAAGTAGAACTAACAAAGCTCAATGAAACAGGTGGCATTCCCGAGGAATCAACAGTATCAGTTGCAGGCACTAAACCATATTTTTTACCGGTGGAGTCCAATACTTTTTTTCTACACGCTTCTGGGCGTCCAGGTCTCACCAGGATAGCTTTCCATTGGCGTACTAGCGCTAACAATCCACCACGGAGAGTATTTAAGCTAGGAACATAATCTTCATTTAATGATGTAAGCATACGTTTACTATCAACATCAGGCATGAAATGAATTAGAATATACAATAACTGGCAACATTCATTATCTTGTAACCAATTTGAGCTTTCAGTTAGCTTTAATCCAGCATACTATAACAAAATCAAAGATAAGATCAATTTATGGCCAGTACAATAAAGTGATATTACAATACCTGCATAATTAAACATGAACATACCCTTAGTGGTAAGTATCGTCCAGCTGTTTCTACACATTCTGTCATTAAATAGGCGAATACAGCTCGAATGCGACAGTTATAACGTGACAATAATAACCTTATTGAACTTTCTGATATTGATGCTGTACTAATCCAGGCCGATGTAGCTGGAATGACAGTGGTAAGAAGATTAAACTGGTGTGACCAATGCAGATTTCGAGGTTGTGTTGGAGATGCAAAATTGAACCAGACATGATTAAGCTGCATTATACCATTTGCTTTGGATGTTAGAACGGTTTTAGATGCTTTATCACCGACAGTACCTACATTTTCAGCATCTGACAGATAATCACTGGACGAATAACTATCAAGATTTAAATTGAGCTCTTTATCGCTAGTACCTATCACCTCACTAACTGACAGACCGAAAATTCGACCACCTTTCGCCGTAAAACCTTCTATACCAAATTCAACCATAATCCATCCATCTCTGTACTTGGTTATCTCACTGGTAATTTCTTCGGTATCTATATCAATACCTCGGTTGAAAGAGGGAACAAAATAAACCCTTGAATCATTTTCCGGTATCGCAATGATACTTTTAGAGCCGTTGATAATTGCTAAGTCATCTGATGTTCCCACTGGTAAACGACGAAGTTGACAGTGCAAACGGTTAGAGCTAAGCTCTGCAACTTGTTCCTCTAAAACAATAGAAGGACCGGATAGTGCTTTGGTCTGGTTGTTAACATCTTCATCTGCTTCATTTTTTAAAAAGTCATTATCATTCACGTTGTTTACATTAGAATCAACATTACGATTTCGAAGTATATGACTTATTTGTCCTTTCACTCTATCAAAGCTAAGAGCAAGCAGAGATGCACCAGAAGATCGAAGACTTTTTGCATGATTTTGATGCAAAGACTCCCTCGCGATAAGTTCTATAATTCAAAATCAAATCCAAAATATCTATGTTTAATACCCTAGGCAATAATATCATGAAAATATTAATGACGCCTGTATAAAGTTTATTGAATCTATTGCCTTACGGCAGTTGATTTAAGTTAATGCGAATGTACCTTCAGATAAAGCTATTTTTTCTGCTAAAAATGCTTGATAAAATGCAATGTCAATTCCTCTTATCGATACAAAGCATTTTAATTGTGTTGCTAATTTATGATCCAAATGTTTCTTTTTCATTAATGTGTCATTAATACACTTCGAATGTGCTTTATTAAGCACACAACATGGGTGTAAGTTCTGCAACACCGGCACCAACGGTTTTGTATAACTAAGTCAAAGATTCAGCCGTATTATTTGAAATGTAATCAATCAAGATATAATATACAACATGTTGCGTTAAAGAATTAAGTACAACTTTGATCACTTTCAACGCTTACCATTCAATGGCTTTCATTACAAATGGTGTGATAAAGATGGAAATAGGTTCAGGAATATCTAGTATGATTGTTGATCTGCTACATTCCGGTTCTAAGTCAGCTTCTAAGGCGTTTAACATATCGGAACTACTATTATCAGTTATCACCTGCGATTCCTATAGTCAAAGGATAAATTATTATATGTTTGTCAAGTAAAATTTGATGATGACGTAGTCCCTTACCTTCGATTCTCGATGAAAGAGTAATGGTATATTAGCTGTACGATCGCCAACAGCTTTGAAGCTATAAGGCTCACCTAAGCCTAAATCTATGATCTCTTCACCATCAGTATTATCATCTGGCCTGTTACTACAGTTGCAGCTTACAACATAATAATGATAGATAGAAGAAAATGAATCTGTTATGTGCCCATCATCTTGTTTTGAATTACTTTTGCTCCGTCGACGAGTTACTCCTTTTCTATCGAAAGATACTGAGTTTACTCCAAATACTACAGTATCTTCATTTCCATCAATGTCATCTTCTATTGATTCTTCATGTATTATTTCTGCCTTGATCCTTTCATGTGTTACCGTTACATCTGCAACATCATCATTATCATCCATTTGAGCTAGTGATTGTAATGACGAAAACGATGAGGGAGCAGTGCGGAAAGTATCGACAGTAGCAGCTGACAGCGATCTCGCGTGACGGAGAGTATTTAGACTGTCAGTGTAATCGGCTAAACTTAATGAATCGGAGCCAGAGTCACATGATACGAATGATTCTCCGCGGTTTTTAAGATTAAATTGTTTGGAAAATGACTGCTCAAAATCAGCAATAATAGATCGCCTATTGGAGAATAAATCTCCCGTATCCGATGTAAAACTAATCTGTTTGTTTAAAGGCCGAAAGGCTGAACTTTGTGAGTGTTGAGCTTGAGGTTTTTTTCTTTCAAAAGAGACAGAACGATTAACACTTCCATCTGCATTACTGTATCTACTACTTCCTTTTGATCTATTCAAAGTTTGATACTCATTAGATGCCCTTTTACTGCTACGTAAACTAACTTCGCCACTTTCCGTTTCTGTCTTTGCTGTTACCTCATCACCTGGTGAGGGTACATTTTTCACTGATGAGCCACTTTCTAAGTCTGCTTTACCGTTATTAGTTGCGGCATCTTCATCTTCATTTACTATCGGATCGATATTAAATCGCAAAAAGTTACAATTTTTTATATTCTTATCAAAGAACACACAGCCACCTTGACATCCACAGACTTTAATCTTTGTTATGCTGGAATATGACTTGTGCCACAAAAAATATAATCGCTTTGATTTCCTATCATGTCTTCTTAACCATTTCTCCTGATATGAATTTAGATAACTTTTCGCAATACTTATCGACATGTCAACATTGATAGGGCCAATGACTACGGTTGCAACTTCTAACCACCATTCATTTTTATCTCGATTTACTGCCTGGGCCACAGCACCATCCATCAATTCAGATCGTAAGTATTGTTTCAGAGTAATATTTTTAACCACAACACTTCTACCAGTGTTCATATGGGGGCTGTGCAAACTGCACTGGGACAAGCGTAAATGGCTAAGCTATAATATAAGAAAGATAATAGCAAATGATTACATCAGCGTAACTATTGCAAAACTCACATGAACTGCAACTGCAAATACTGCTAACGGTAATAGTTTCATACAAAATCTTAGCGTTCACCATTTACCTGTAGATCACAAATACAGCCAGTTTCTACGAGTTGCACTTGGATTCGATCAATACCTAAGCGTATCATATAATATCTTAATTCATCTTCTCCAGGGCATTCGAAATCTGACCATTTGCTAGCGTTATCATTTTCGTTGTTATTATTATCTTTATCGCGTTCAACGCAACAAGCACTTTGTATGCGATCGTGCTGACATAACGATGGAACTGTCGACTGAAGATGATTCTCAGAGTTGCTAAGGAAATGTATGAAAATTTCGAAAAAGCTAACGACCGATATTGCCTGCAATAGTGAAAGATGCAGATAATAAAGTATTTTAATAAATAATAATCAATATTGTATATATTGTCACTTGAAAATCTTCAGCACACATATACCTGAGGTGTAGTTAGTTTACCAGTGATGCTTTCTACCTTAGCCTCTAGCATGAACGCATATTCCGTTGTGGAACTACCTACCGGTCTTCCTTCACCAGAAAACATGGCATGGACACGCAAATGAAAACCGTTTATACTCAAAAATCCGTGATTCATGTCTTTATAAAGCGAAGGTCGCTAAATTTGTATAGAATCGAATTTTTCGTATTAGCATCTCTAAAAATATGCTATTTTTTTAATTTTCAAGAATACAAGCACAAAAATAGTATCAAATTAAATATACCCTAATATTGTTGTAATATGTTGTTTACAGAACTACAGACCTGAACATTGTCCGTGACATTAATAATCATTGGCATTGATATTACTTGAATGCGGGTTTCCTTATATTCTTTTGAAATTTCGACTACAAGTTTACTGATAGTCACTTTAGGAATTTCAGACAAATCTTCACAATACTGCATTAAATTTGATAGCGAACATTATTTGATATTACAATTCGTACTTAGCGCATTTATACATATATTGCAACCAATCTAATTGATGATATGATTAGCGACTTTTTTTTAGACAAACAATAAGTAAAAAAACAGAATGTATGTATTGCATTAGATTAACTTGGTCAGTTGCCAAAAATTGTATGTGGCTTTACCTGAACTAGATCAGCTTCAACATCGTAAATATTTACAGAGCATAAAACTGTAAAAGGCCGAGAACTGCTTTCAAATGTAAAATTTTCAATATCTTCATCTTCGACATTAAAATATGGATCAAATGGGAAAAATTTCTGATACTGCCCAAAATAATTTCCCTGTTCAACAGAATAGAAAACAATGATATTTAGCAATGGTAGGTAGACATTGGTAACTGTATTACTACTGTATAGCTATTGTATCTACCATTTTATTAATTTTTTTAAGTATTATACTATCTTTTATGCTATCTACCTTAACATTTAACAAAAAGTGAATAAACGAGCCAAATAGTCTGAGCTTTGATCCAGTACAATTTTCTGTTCCTGGTTTAATACCACCGATATCAAAAACTATTTTCATGATATTTGGACTTTTATTCATGAAAGATGATAATGGATCAACATTGACATCCGGTTCATTTTCGCTCAATTCGTAGGCTACAAGATTACGAATAGTTAATAACATATCTTTATTAAACACTCGGAATAAATCGCACAAGACGAGTTACTTACGAAGCCAGTCAGGCTGAATAGGCTCCGGGTGATAAATATAAGAAACGTCAGCAGCCAGTACGGGGATAAACCAGCAATCTATCCAGCCGTCAGATTTTGTCGCTATTCTACTCCAAATAGATTTACTTTGCATTTCTGTAATAATAAGAAATATTTAAAATAAATAACTTATACAACGGTGAAAATGATAAGAAATACTTTAAAAGAATGAAATTATCCAACAGTGAAATAATAATAAAACTTATTCGATAATGAAATAATTGTTAAAATTATAGAATACAAACCAAATGGAAATGCGTCAGAAATGGAGTCACGTGATTTCATAGAATAAAGTTTTTCATAATTATAGGCCAAATTTATAAAGTTACGACGAGATGTGTTACACTCAGGAATGTAAAGCCTGGCCACAGCATTATCGACCTGTGCGAATTTTATCAAATATAAATATGTGTCAGTATTCATCTGATATCGACAATAATCGATGAATATAATAAAATTTACATCTATTGGTATATATATATATATATATACCTGTACTGTAATTCCAATCTGTTGTCTTTCCGGGAGATATTCCGTGAACGGGAGATTCATTGATAAATCCATCATTCGACCGCAAATAGCCAGCTCAGCTAGTATTTACGCATAATTTAACCGTATTAGAAGAGTACTACGTATCAATTATAGAACCGCAATTATTATTATCAATTATTACAGATATGCATAGTTTAGATTTACCGTTTTCTGGAAATTGCGAAAAGCAATCAATCCAGTTATTCATGTTTGCAAGCCAAATCATTTCAAAGTCTTTTAAGCTTATATTGAGATTCATAGTATATGGTGAAAAGTCGTATAAATCAGGGCATTTCTTTGACGAAAAGTCGCTGATAATATCTATCGGCGTGAAAGAAATTGAAGATATAAATAAATTCAAATAAGTACTAAATAGATTATCACCATATAACATAGCATAACATTATGAAAATTATCAACCTTGAAAAAATTTCTTATGGGCAAATATAAAATACCAAGTGATCTTATGAAAACCTAAATCGCACGTCCATTGTTGCTCATCATTCCACCATCTTGGAAAATGAAAATCGGTACTAAACTGCAAGATACAGAATATTCCAAGAATATTACCATGACATAAGATGGGATAATATTACTACGGTAAATAAGGGTATTCAGCTATGGCTTACGTTGAAAATATCGCATTTTAAAAAATTCCTGTATTCCAAGCTAGTATAAACCTCTAAATTAAGAATTGTTCCTTTTGAAATTGTAGAATAGCCATTATCGGAACAAACTAATGGAATCGAAATAGAAGAACAGGATCCACGCGCAAAACAAAAGTAAACTGCGAATATTTCCTGATAATAAATAAAATAAATGATATAAAATTATAATTCAACAATAACGTGCGTTGGGTTTATGAAATACTCACTTCATTCTTTGAGAACAAAACATCCATAGTGGCATCATCTCTGAAGAATAACCCTATCTCAAATTGTCTAAACGTCCTGTCAAAATGTTTAAAATTTTATCAGACTCTAGCAATTACTACAATAAAAATTGAGCCTATTTTATCTAATTAGTTTATAAGATAATTAACCTTATACTGCCTGGCTGATGTTCATTACTAACGGACACCTTTTGGTAATCTTTAGGATAAAAGAAATGTTGCAGCGCATCCCTAAAGCAAGTATGAAATATATCCATGTTACAGACATGCAAGATTTGCTCTATTTGCGATTTAGCATATGATTTTTGTATCCTACTTTTGCCTATGAACCCACGGCCCATAACGTATAGAGGTATCTTTACCGAATTCGACATCAATACCCCACGCAGGATTACTCCTGTTAGATTCTTCACAACCGTCATATGGGACATAACCTAAATATTGCAGATATATTGCTATAAGTAAATCCTTACTGCTGTTAATGAAGTATGAGTCACATGACCACAAAGTTTTATTCTACGATAATTGGTAGCTAACGACGTACCAGCTTTATCTTGATAATATTTAACCCATATGTCTCGTGTATTGAGAATTTCAAAGCTATTTTCACCCATATTTCGCGGAGGCCTGCTCCATCAATAGGCGCGTATAGTTACCGTAATAAAACATACGTAAGGCATCAGTACACAACACTACTTTATTATCAAAATTACTTTAGCTCATGTATAATAGTACTACAAAATAAACTGACATCTCTAAATACTCCAAATATTCCGGACTTGGTGAAAACATAACTCTCACAGCTTTTAATTGGCCATTGCAGACATGAGTATATAAGTCAGAGTTTGATGCAGGCTATAAAAAAATTTGAAATTACAATTTATGGAGATTAAAAGGATAAAATTTTACCTAACTATTATGATCCAGTGTATAACATATGTTTCTATAATCACTTACCTCCGTTGTAAAATAGACACACGAAGCAGATTCAAATCTAGCATGTAGCGTATAGGGCATTAAATAATTTCCAAAACTAATTCGTCCCTATCATAATTCCGGTTTGATTTCAAATGTTTATTAATGAAAATTCTTAAATTTAGCTCAAATTGAAGACGCTAAGTAAATAAACTTACAGCAGTGATATCGAATTTTATTGCAGGTATTAGATCACGCCAATTAAAGCTCTCTTTGGTACTTTCCAAATTACTACAATAATAGAAATACGTATATACAATATTATCCTACTACACATGCATATATTAACAAAAATTAATGATGTCATTGTATTAATCCTAGTATAGTACTTTAAACACGGTATTAATGCCATAATTATATGTGAATTAGTGAAATTTATGTAGTGATTGATTTATGTGAATGAGATTAATTATCAGTACAATTATTTGTTATAGCTTAAGTTACCTTTCAACTGAACTGTGGTGTGATAGAGTACTTGTTGTAGAGTCTTTATTGCCTGAAAGAGTGATATCACAACATCAGTTTAATACCCTATCTTGTGACATCCTAATCTTTGTGTATTAGTCGATATTCTTGATTTCATTCTATTTACATTATACTATACAACGAAATACAACCTGCGCCGGTTTCCAGATCATATTGTCTAGTAAACAATTTAAACAGTCTATCATATTCGCTGGATCTATTCAGAGATGATTAAAATAATATTGCATAATTAAGTCAATAAAAATTAGAAAAATGGACACTATGTTGCACTATTTTAGATCAACTACGTGTATTTCTATTTTCTAGCATTGCAGTGCATACAATTCAATCCAAATAGAATTGCATAAGCATAGGTACAGTAGACACAAAATCAAGTCGCGCAACCACGGTATGAAATTACGTATGATTATTTAATAACTGATAAAATCACTTGTAGATGTTTCTCAATTTGCTAGTTCATCCTCACAGTACGCGTAAAGGAATAAAACTAGTAGTCAGACTAGGGAAAGAGTTTCAAATTACCTGTTATAGACATGGAACTGAAAACCATTCAATACGACATAAATTCTCGATTGAGATAAGTCATGTTCTGTTAAAGGATACCAAATGACAAAAATAAGCCCTTGAAAAGCTTCAACTTCATCATAAACTAGTTGCATTAGCCTTATTTTACAGTTCAAGGTATAGCTTTATCAGAATCACTTATATAACGATTATATTTGTCATGTTGTATGATATTCATGTTTAGTTGATATTGACATGTCGTTTTATATTTGCAAAGAAGGATATGAAAAGAACACTTGCCGATAGCACGTATCCCATCAGTAAATTTGTATACTGTAAAACGTCCTAAGACTACTGTACAAGAAAAAAATTACCATATTTCCTCTCTCTTCTCATTAAGCGAATAAAAGCCCACCATCTAAAAATTATGTATCCATCGACAATTCTAAAACAAGATCGAAAAGACAAGAATAATATCGATCATTTATGCCATTAAATCTGTAATTTGGGTATACTGTACGTCAACAAGTCAATAGCATTGATAAATCACAACGATTGTTTTTACAATAGCATCTTGATCGTGATTAGCACTCTCCTATTTAGCAGATGCATACTACTTTGTGATCATGGTAATGGTGGCTAGTTACTATACTATTACCTAATTGAATAGTCCTTGGTAACTAATCGAAAGGCTCGAAACATAATTTTTCCGGAAAGGAATGATACAGAGACAGAACCTGCAATGTAAAAATCAACAACATTTACTCAATATCTTGTCAGTATTGAAAATATATCTATCGATTACAATTTCCAATCCTTTATTTTAATAGTTCAAAATTAAAATATTAGTCTAGTCGTAATGATTGCAGACGCTAGCAATGTGATGAGTTCGATCGGTACAATAGCTCTGTTCTATCAGTGAGTTGGTTCCATTGCTTGTCTACTGGATATCGATAATCACTATCGATATTAAACGTTATTGGATTATAGAATTTCAATTTGCGATGATCCATTTGAACAGTTGAAAATTAAAGCATAGGATGTTATGATATTGCAGATACCATCAAAGTCACTGTTGTATTGGTTCAACTTTTTAATCTACTAGATATTGACGATCGGTGTCAATATTAAACGTAGTTGGATTTTAGGCTTTCAATTTATCATCATCTATTCGAATAGTTGAAAATTGAAGCGTAGATGTTATGATTGCAGACAGCATCAAAGTCACTGTTACATTGGTCAATTGGTTCACCTGCTTATCTAATTGAGAATATCCATTTATAAAGGTTTATGTTAAAGGTTGAAAATTGAAATAGAAGGGGCATGTTACCATTGCGGATGCAATCAACGCCATGAGCTTGATATCCCTACTGTACTTTACATAGACCAATTGATTCAACTGTTTATCTACTAGATATCGATGATCAATATCGAGATTCAATATTATTCGCATTGTGGATATCAATTTACGATGATCTATTTTAACGCTTGATATAAAAGCATTGATGTTACCATTGCAGATACAAGCAGTGATGAGCTTGATATCCGTACTATTACGTATGTATAGACCAATTTGGTTCAACTATTTATCTATCTACTAGACATCGATGATCAGTGTCGAGATTCAATATCGTTCGCATTGAGGATATCAAATTAGGATGATCTATTATAACGGCTGAAAATCGAAAAAGAAGCCGTGATGTTACAATTGCAGATACAAGCAGTGTGATAACTTTGATATCTCTACTATTACGTCTGTATATATAGACCAATTGGTTCAACTCTATATCTGCTAGATATCGATGATCAGTGTCGAGATTCAATATCGTTCGCATTGAGGATATCAATTTAGGATGATCTATTATAACGGCTGAAAATTGAAATAGAAGCAGCAATGTTACCATGGCAGATACAAGCAGTGTGATGAGCTTGATATCCCTACTGTTTCCTATATATAGACCAATTGGTTCAACTGTTTATCTACTAGACATTGATGATCAGTGTCGACATTCAATATTTATTCGAATTGAAGTTATTCATTTAGGATGATCTATTTTAACGCTATGACATCGGTCAATTGATTGCACTGTTTACAGTATCTGCTAGATTTGGATGATTGGTGTCGATATTCAAGCTGGCTTGATTATAGAACGATGCAGATTACGTGGTTTACGCCTTAGTACTACATCGACTCCAGCAAGATTTTGGCCACAAAATCCTCTTGAAATGGACTCACCTTGATAGCTTTCGCATTTCAACATCATGACTAAGCGTATTCAATGTAGTGCGTTCTGACTAATTTCACTTTGCCAAAGTGCTACCGTACTTACAGCTCCACTATCAATAATATTGACTTTGTATTGACACAGCGTACCATCTACGCTTTATTGACATCGGTCGGCATGATCTTGGAGTCAACAAGTTGAGAAGGTAAGTAAATCTTAATCTAGTCAACGATCGGCTGACGATAGAGATTATATGGATAAAAGGCTCATTTCCTACGGTGTTAATTTCCATTTGGAAGAAAATTTCGAATGGACAGTCAAAGCTGGCGATGAACGTGATGTGAAATAGTATGACTGTTACTGTATCATTCCGGCTAAAGTACAAGTGATGTTGATTTGTGTTGAACAAAGATCAATGCTTTATTTCATCGTCTCTCCCTTTCTGCTTCAATCTTACTTTTATGACTATTGATTAGAGTATGGTCTGGAGTGATCGGATGATGGATTGGATAAATGATCGAAAAAGAAATTGAACGTAGTTTACTTTGCTAGGACTGTCTATAGCGACTCCTACCACTCAACTCCAGTCGATTACACACTACCTACTATTGCGTGAATTTTTCTCCACCATGTCTACGTTATATCACTCATTCAATCCAGTACAAGCCTATTTCTAGTCTATCTATTAGCGTGTTGACTTTACAAAGTAATCCTATTTCATCGCCTGTCTACCGATACAGTAAGTGATTTTTTTTTTCTCCTTTCAGTCAATTTATAAACAAGGGCCCACTGATGATTGTTGTCCATTGGATGCAGCTCGTCCATCACGGCAAGTTGTCTTCAAGTACGGCGAGATATTCACGCCGCTAGTCACTTTATTAATCATGTCGATATCAAGATTAACAAAGGTGATGATGGGATTGCAACTGGTTTACTGTGGACAACATCAATCGACTAAGGCATTGGAACCAGTCGACGAGTGGGGTTATGTTATCCAAAGTGATTGGTGTTGTTGTTGGTTCCATATCGATCCAAGATCGATTCAAACCAGACAGGCAAAACAAGATTGAACTACGACAGTATCACACTTGTACGCCTACCATGTATAGTAGTGAGTGATGTTGTACTCCAACTTACCAATACTAAAATCGCCATAGTGAACTGCTCGATTTAAGATCCAAGTGACGATTAATCCCATCACGCGAGAGTTATAGTAGGAGACATAAATAGTCCAGACGATGGTCAAGACGGTGAGGATAACATGGCGAGTATAATCGATGGTCGAATTGGTAGGATCGATGGTGGGAAAAACGGAACCAGTTGTATTGTTATTCATGATGTCCATGGGTTGATGGATACATTCGATGATCGTTTAGCTTAATAATGTTTCAACAAGGTACAAAATACTGGCAATAAAGTGAAAATCAAGTTGTTGAATGTCTTCATGTCTTGCAAGACAAGTTCCACTCCCCTTCCACTTGAACACGGAATGGATCGCTAATGGCTTGCTCTTCGCTGTCAATCGACGGGTGTAGTTTGACCAGGGGTGTTCAAACCACACAGGGTGGGCGATCCAGGGGTGTTCAAACCACACAGGGTAGGGGATGGAAACACGGTTTGATTACCATGGTTTCCACTGCAAGGTCAAGCGTCAGGTGCACCACGCACCCATGGAAGAGGTCAGTTGACAGACGATGACGCTCATCCCTAGTGTCAAGTGTGTCTTGGGGTGTAACGGGCTGTAGCGGTACTGGTTCTCCAGCCTACAGTACTGTACACTGTTGACTCCAGTGGACAGTACTGAGGACCACGACGCAGAGATACTGTACACTGTAGTCTGAGGAGGGGTAGTGTCACTCAACGACCAAGTCACTTTCACAGTTTCACCCCTGTCGCCCTTAGGTTGCTTTCAACCTACTGCCAAGTCACTTTCTATCCCGGTCACCCTCGCAGACAACACGCTTTAAGCTTACTGTCGTAGTGTGGAGTGGCTATGGCTCGAGTAAGCCATAGGTGAGAGGGCAACGACAGGAGCAATGGCGTAGTCCAATTGCACCCGGTTAAAACTACTATACTAGTGTACACTGTACAGTGTACAGTACTGTATGTAAGACTAACCAGTACTGAGGACCAGGACGCAGAGATACTGTACACTGTAGTCTGACGAGTGGTAGTGTCACTCAACTACCAAGTCACTTTCATAGTTTCACCCCAGTAACCTGAGGTTGCTTTCAGCCTACTGCCAAGTCACTTTCCATTCCGGTCACCCGCGCAGACAACACGCTTTAAGCTTACTGTCCGGAGTAAGTGGCTATGGCTCGTGTCAGCCATAGCGCAATAACGTAGTCCAATTGCACCCGGTTAGAACTAACTACAGTACAGTAAGACTAACCGGCTGGTTCTCCAGTGTACGTACACTGTACAGTGCTGAGGACCAGGACGCAGAGATACTGTACACTGTAGTCTGAGGAGGGGTAGTGTCATTCATCTACCAAGTCACTTTCATAGTTTCACCCCAGTAACCTGAGGTTGCTTTCAGCCTACTGCCAAGTCACTTTCCACCCTGGTCACCCTCGCAGACAACACGCTTTAAGCTTACTGTCGTAGTGTGGAGTGAGTGGCTATGGCTTGAGTCAGCCATAGCGCAATGGCGTAGTCCAATTGCACTCGGTTAGAACTAACTACAGTACTGTACAGAGTACAGTGTAGTCTGAGGAGGGGTAGTGTCAGTCAACTACCAAGTCACTTTCATAGTTTCACCCCAGTAACCTGAGGTTGCTTTCAGCCTACTGCCAAGTCACTTTCCATCCCGGTCACCCTCTCAGACAACACGCTTTAAGCTTACTGTCGTAGTGTGGATTGTGTGGCTATGACTTGAGTAAGCCATAGGTGAGAGGACAACGACAGGAGCAATGGCGTAGTCCAATTGCACCTAGTTAGAACTAAGTAAGATGAACAAGCTGGCCAACTATAGTTGACGCTGATTATGTTTTAGTACGTCAAAAAGACATTGAAAATGGCTCCCTAGAGGAGAAAGAGAGAGGGATAGCAAACGACGATCTTGTCGTAAAACCAAGATGGCGTTATTTTCCCTAGTCATTTCACTCTACCGTCAGACTGCAATTTGTAAACTTTACTCTTGCTCGATGACGTCAGCTTCATCAAGCCGGAAAAGTACCCCTGCAGGCGGGCTTGATCGGCGATTTTGAAGAGTAAATCCCTTCAAAGTTTCGCGCTATAACACCGCCATTTCACTCTTTGCCAGGATTTGAATAGAGAGAGTAAATGAGATCGCACCATCACTATAAAAGAGCAGTAAATCACGTAGTACGAGTACATGTTGTTGGCCAGTGTTGAACAACGTTTGACAATAGCATCTTGACAGGCCGGCCATTCTACCTATTTATGTAAACATTACCCTTTGGCATTTTGCAGTCATACAGTAAGCTCTACTGTATAATTGTAATAAATGCGTCTCACAATAACTATCTTAGTCCAATGGTATTCTCTAAATGGCTCTTATTACAAGGTTTTAGCAATAGTAGATCAATAATGAATTACTACAAGAATCTAGCGTAGAATCAAAAGTATTCCGAGCTCAAAGCGAAGTGAAGTCTCATCTCCTCCGTGAACTCATCTCTGCAGTTCTTATATATGCACATTTTGTTTAATCGATTAATGACAACTTGATTCATCTACAACCAGACATGAGTCATCAAACAAAATAATTTTCTCTAATGGTATATCATTATTTTCTACAATCGAAATTATTCTACTTCAGATATCACTACTCTTCTATGAACGTCTAGGCCCTTTCTCCGAAGGGCATCTTAACAATTACAGAGTTTCTAGCGACATAAATCTTGTACCATAATGAGTCCACTGGCTACCATTAGTCATCAACCATATTTCTATTAGAGTAGTTATTTATCATCTAATATTAGCCTCACGATAATATCGAATCATAATAACTTCATCAAATAGAGCTATCCACATAATGTTTCGAACGACATAAATCTTGTACCATAATGAGTCCACTGGCTACCTTCATTCATCAACAATTTCTATTAGAGTAGTTAGCTATCATCTAATATTAGCCTCACGATAATATCGAATCAAAATAACCTCACTATAGCAAATAGAGCTATCCGTATAATTAAATATGGGTGCATTACTACAATGATATAAATCACGTCGTACATGTTGCAGGCCAGTCTTGAACAACATGTGACGATATCATTTTGAATCTTGACCGATCATTCTCCCTATAGAAACATTGCCTGCCTGCATTTTACATTATGCAAGAATAGACTAAATTCAGCCTTACTGTACTTTATGATATCAATCACGTTGTGCTAGTGGCAAGTCAGTGTTGAACAACATTTGAAGAGATCATCTTGACCTTCTAACAATATAAACACTGCCCCTCGGTATTTTACATCTTGTAGGAGTACAGCAAACGCAACTTTAATGTACTGTAAGATCTAGCGCATTGAAAGCAATACTCTACTCCACGACACTCTATGCACTCAACACTTTCTCGCCATTGTCCAATCTGCAGATAACATCAAAATTATCTATTGTAGACTAATGTTTTATCTATCAGATAAGTACGCGACAAGCTCGTAGAAATGGAATGGAAGTACACCGGATCCAAATCAATCATCCGCTATGCATCAACGTGGATCCAGACTATTCATTGAATGCCGTAGTCAATAGGATAAATTAGATCATGCATGCCTCACAATAGAGTCTTCGTCAATCAAGGCGAAATAGACTAATCGAATGGAGTAGATTGATGAAATGCTCCGTTGGTGGAGTTCTATAGTGGAAGATTCATCTACACCACACCATTTTCTTCTAATCGCCATCAGTTCTTGCCATGATCATGACCATCCAGATCGATGGTACCTGCTGTCATCGTAGACTGTAATAGCTAATACAGAGCTAAAATGGTCTATCATAGAGTGCACCACTACAATTCTAGCTCATAATTAATTCAGATGCGTCTCTCTTTCCCCCATGCCAATCCAGTCGTTTAGTAATTGCATTAATTAATTAATCAATTGTATTTTAACGTAGCAAGACTCCTGTTGATTTCGAATTTTTGATATTAAATCATTGTAAGGTCAAAGATGCAAGATGAGGTCAAGTTGGCAGAAATCAGCGTTCGATCACTCTCTTATCCGCGATACCATGTTACAGGTAATATTGCTTGATATAAAGGTCGACACCTCTATCTACCCTTGACAGAAAAGAATGTCACTTGTGGCCATGATTTTGCACTGCATGTGGTTAAATTAAGGATGACAATGCACGTAGGATACAGTATTGCAGATAATTTTATCCAGTCTTTCCTACTCGTTAGATAGGCATCATGATATCAGAGGTTATTTTATCTCCAAACTTCGTAATTCTACATCAACCTGTCGCAAAGAACGCTGGAGTTAGACAATTTCTATAGTAATCATACTGTGTATAACGATCATGGCTCAGCCAGAGCTGCAACCAGCACGATTTTGTATCGTCTTACTCCTTAAATCAACACGATTGATTACCGTAACTAATTGAATTCGTAAAATTCTTAAGAGATCAATTTCATACTTGGCAAGCGTATAGGACAAGGCGGGTAGTCTTCCAAGAGATCCATTTGTTGCAGTTTTTGGCGGCAATAATTATCTTATCGAAGCGCCTTTCCGCAGATCGATTTACTTGCAAGTTTTGCGCCAATGATTTTCTTCTCGAAGGATTCATTTATTTATTTCCTCGCTTCGCGCTAATAATTTGCTTCTCCAATCTCCTTTCTACTGTAGATATCGATTCACTATTTAGCTTTGCTGTATTAATTATCTCATCGACATAGCTACCATTCTAGATCAATTTATTCACTCACTTTACGCTAATAATTTCCTTCTCAAGTCTTCTTTCTATTGTAGATATCAATTCACTGTCTAGCTTCGCTGTATTAATTATCTCATCAGCTGTACATAGGTACCTTTCTAGATCAATTTATTCACTTACTTTACGCTAATAATTTCCTTCTCCAATCTTCTTTCTATTGTAGATATCAATTCACTGTCTAGCTTCGCTGTATTAATTATCTCATCAACCGTACATAGGTATCTTTCTAGATCAATTTATTCACTCATTTTACGCTAATAATTTCCTTCTCCAATCTTCTTTCTATTGTAGATATCAATTCACTGTCTAGCTTCGCTGTATTTATTATCTCATCAACTGTACATAGCTACCTTTCTAGATCAATGGATTTCCTCCTTTTATGCTAATAACTTCCTTCTCGGACCCCGTTTCCAGAAATCAATTCATCCTCTAACTTCGCCCTATATTAATCATCTCATCTACGTAGCTGCCTTTCTAGATTTATTTATTTCCTCGCTTTACGCTAATGATTTCCTTCTCCAAACCCTTTTCTAGAAATCAATTCAACCTCTAACTTCGCTGTATTAATCATCTTATCTACGTAGCTACCTTTCTAGATAAATTTATTTCCTTCTCCAAACACCTTTCTAGAAATCAGTTCATCCTCTAGGTTCGCTGTATTAATTAGTGTATCTTATCTACGTAGCTACCTTTTCTAGATCAATTTATTTCCCTGCTTCATGTCAATAATTTTAGAATCCAACTGCCTTTCTAGAAATCGATTCACTTTCTGCCCTTTGAGGAAATCATTTTCTAAAAGTTTATTTATTTCATAGTTTTAGGCTAATAATTTTCTTGTCTAGGCAACCTTAAATGAGATAATTTTATTTTCAAACTTTGCGATAATAATCTAGTCTAAAAGCTTTTCGAGATATCTATATGAGTATACTGTGTTTCTGAGCTTGAAGCTAACAATTTTCAGACACAACCTCTTTTCTGAGATCAGTTTACTTCATAGCTTTACTGCAATAAGTTTTCTTATCCAGTCATTTCAAACTTTGAAAAATTTCTTTTGTTCTTTAAACAGTTGCGGTATGCGTATTCTATATTTTCAATCAATTACAATTAAAAGTAAGAAATTTCACTAAATTATCATAATTTGTAGATTCATTTATCCTTAACACGAGCACCCCTTCAGAAATGGGCGTCATAATTACTGTATTTCCACGTCTTATTAGAATACGCTACTTTTTATACAAATCTAGGCATGCATCTAAGGTATATTTGCATATGCGTTCAGAAATTACATTGAACGTTTAAAACATTCATACGTATAACCATCAATTTTAGCTATTCCTATGCAATTGACGACATATTTTCCATTTTGATGATGTCGACTAAAATTGCCTAATCTAACTTTCATACCTGTAGACGGAATACTTTAGATCTGAACATCCACGTAAACGTTGATGCGGACAATGTTTCAAACCATTATCAACCTTCAATCACAGATCCAGTAATTTGATCCGTAACTGTATGAGCGTATAAGTGTATTTGCTATAATCAATTTGTAAGAAATGTTACAAAATATGAGATATAAATATCTAAAGCATGGGAATGAAAGTATCAGCACTTCATCTAATGCACTTTACAAAGTACCCAAATTACTGCAGAAATATTATTTATATTAATTAATATAATCCAAATTCAGCAAGTCATCAATACCATGATATTAGAAGAGAATGATTATAAGCCAGCATTAATAGATAATGTCATGCAAATACTACCGCCAAGTTTATATCAACGTATACTCGTTTATATGATATATGAATAAGGCCGTAGATAATATGTATGTTTTATTGATATGGGAATAATATAGTTGTCATTTCTTTTTGTTTGAGCAAATCAAGTACTGAGAACCATGTATTTATGTTAATGTTAGATAAGTTAATTCAGCCTTCAATCTAACTTACTCACAGATCTAATAGTAGAAAATAAACGTCAATTTAATTTTTATATTATATATTAAAGTCAGCTTATTATCAAGCAAACTTATTTTATGGCACGACTCCAAATTTAATTTACTCCATTTCATCCATTATATGATGCTATTGCATAAATATTATTTATTAAGATGGTTATCGGCGCCATAAAGAAATACCCATCTAGCAGGTGTAGTAATTCAGTTTATCGTAGCTACTCCTGTAGTCATTACATTGACATAAACTATTTGCTAGAATTCTTTTGTATTAAGTACGTCTTTCAATGTCATTTAAATTTACTTTATGAATTGAAATTATACAGAAATTAATTATATTACACAGGCTAAACAAAATTGAAACATATTTAAGCTATAACAGTAAATAGAGAATAGCAATCCATGTAGAAATTTAAATTCAACATTACTAGCGTTAAAGGCTAGGATTTGAGGCAGAATTTGGTAAAGATAGGTTTGTAAAGTTATAATTTACTGTCATAATTATTTATTAACTATAGATCTATAACTAATTATAAGCCTAATTTATAATACTTTGGGTAGTGAATGTCCAACTATCATACGAGTATACCGTATAACTGTGATATGACTGTACGCGTTAATATCATTAAATGGAATTCAATCTGAAAACAGAGGAAGATAGTTCCTAAAAACTTAAATACATTGTAATATAATTATTCGTACGAGCCAACATCTGATGAACCTTACAATAGACCTGAAATAGCAATTATGGCAATCAAGAATGCCCAGCCGAGGATAATCTTTATGTTTAGCGTACCGTATCTGGCATAACTAGAATTTCACTTGCTCAAATTTGAAGCTGCCCAACCTAGTAGCATAGCCCATATAATAATAAATACAACTTCAATATACTGCAGTACAGTAGCAATAATGGGTATTAAAATAACCTGACAATAATCTTGACTATAAATTATGTTAAATTCTTGGCTTTTTACTTATCCCATTTAAATAAACTGCTACTATCAGCTGGAAGCAAAATTCATCAAAATCAATAGACATAAGAAAATATCATAAAAGTTTATGTAAGTACATGAAATTATAAATACTAATGACTATTGCTTTGCAATCTTTCCATACACATGCATACTTAATAGTCGGATAAAACACGTCATTTGATAAATAATACCTCTAATTGTCATCAATTCAAAAACGTTTCTATTTATTATGTAAACAGTACTAGTATCCATGAATTCTGTTATTCATTTTTCCATCTATAACATATACACTATGATATTAATAACAAAATTGAAGGATTACTTTTGCTATCTACTAAACAATTGACTTATTTATTCATTAATACTATAAAAAATTGATTTATGTCATGAAGTAATTTATAAGAAAATGAAAGCGTATATCATGGATGATCAAGCTACTACAATATGGTAATGATAACTGTTTGAAATGTCAATCTACTTTATTGATTGTTACCCTTGTGCTCCCATTCCACTTATTACGTAATTAATGACTAGTAACACGTCAAAGTAAACATAGAGGTCGCTTTAGGAACGTGGAATCATAGCTAGGTAATATGATGTAATATATGGAGTTGTCTTCATCTTAACTAAATAATCAAACTAAAAAATAAATTATCTAGTAATAGCATATATTCTGGATTAAACTCAATGCTAAAGAATTTTATAAATTAACGTAAATCAAATCATAATTGAATTAAATAGCTGATTGGACTAAATAATAAGAATAATAGTATAATCTAAATAAGATTATTAATAACAAAGATAGAGAAAAAAAGAAATAAGTTTTGTCTTTCAATACTTTTAACAGAATATCCCACATATATTGTAATACCACTTTGCATGGCAAATTAGCAAAAAAACTAATACATATACTATTACTGGTAATTTCTTTTGATATAGTTTATAATTGTTTTATAGAATAATACTGCTATTAGAAATAGGCCATGCTAGCAATCATTTTATTGCTATAACATTAATTCTTTGCCATCCATTCACGATATATCATTATTTATCGAAACACTTTATTTTAAAGTATTAATTTTACATCAGCGTATTCGCATATTGGTATACAGTAAATATACAATTTTATATTTAAAATATTTCCCAAGGTGTATTGAGCATATAATGCAATAATAAAAGTACCTCTAAATAAATAAAAATATATGTTTTCCTCCTTCACGCTCTTCGAGTGTGAAGGGAATATGACTAGTATATAATGGCAAATTAATTTCATGAATAATTAAAAATATAGACTTAATTTTCGTCTGCATCTGCCAAAATCAGACATAAGAAAAAGATAGATGGGATGTCTTCCTCCCCTTCATTCTCTTTACTCTACTCTCATTTTTTTGTTCTAAAATAGATTTTGATATGTTAATGCCGTAAGAAAAAGTGATCTAAAACAATAGAGTATTTTAAACCGATAACAGGGTACGTTAACATTTTAATAGTTCTCAATTTTCAATTGCAATTGCATTCCATTAATAACTGTTGAAAAGAAGAAGCAGCAACTTAATTTCTATCAATTTAACAATTATACCTTAGAAATCTACAACAAAAACAACATCTAGGAATATCGTATTGAAATAAATTTCTTCTAGTTGTCATCGATTTAATCTAAATACTTCGCAACTATCATCTAGTATCTTAATTCAATCTATCTAATAGTTATTCATGGGCTTATTCATTATTTCATAAAGAATTTAAGCTTTCAAATTATAATTATTAATGTCAAAAATAATTCTATTACTTTATCTGGACCTATTAGTATTTAAGCAAATGCTTTATTCTAGGATTCAATAGAATAGTTAAATTCAAATCATTGAATATTAATATTATATTTGAAGAATTGTAGGATACTAAAGAAGAAATCTAAATTTTAATTGTCATCCTAGTCAATAGAATAGAGACAGTATTATGTTATGTACGTATTAAGTATAGTATATATGTATATCAATGTATCCTACACTGTAATACAGGAGTATAATAATTCATTAGTATGCTTAGATTAGCAACAACATTTATATAACATTTAATTTTGATGCACATCAGTTAAATTTTTTAACAGTTGGCTACTATATCTAAATAAATACTTAAATTGTTAGTATAGACCATAGTTAGTTGTTAAATTAGCATTTTAAAAAGTTTACTTTTTTGGCTCATAAAATATCAAGACATTATCTGTATTGGCTAGGGATTTAGGATAGCTTACTAAACCAAATTTAGGAAGGAACAGCTTCATAAACGCGAATCAAGAGTATTATACAAATGCTAAAAATCCAGTTGGATCATCTTGAAGGTAAGAATATTAGCTATCCAATTAGATGAAATAAAAATTTTCGGGGTCTATGGAGTGTAATGATCAAATTAAAAAGCCGCATAGATATAAAAGTGGTAATTTATGATGAATTAAAAATGCTTACTCAAGTGGTAGTTAAAAATGACATTTTTTATACAGCATTATTTTAACTTCTTTATTTATGAAACAGCTCTTGCATATAATTATCATCTTGGGATAAGTAAAAATAACTGTGAAATAAGTTTAAAATTAGACTAGCATAGGATACTAATCATATATACCTTAATAATGAGTCCAAATAGGCTTAGTACACTAATAGAATAGCTAAAACCAAATCTTTTTTGAAATTATGTTTTATCTTAAGTTATAAAACGGCAGTAGATGTTACGGTACAGTTTCTGAGTATCAGGAAGATATAGCTATAAGGATATCAAAAATATAATTCGTAGATAATTTAATTTAGACTATTTAATAATAAATTTAGTATCAACTTTAGTTGATCAATAATACAAGTAGGGGGGGCCCAGGAATCATAATTGATATTACTAACAACTTAAAATTTTTATTTTAGAGTAAACTGACATACGAAATAGTGTCTACCCTACCATAACTTTACATAATGAGCAATTTCAAGACACATTTACTATTATCCGAAGAAAATCACTCTTGCATATTAGAAATATAATATATCTGTTGGAGATTGATTCATGATCGCCCATGGTATAATAGACAATAAAATTATTTGATGTTAAAAGAAAATATGGCTATTCGACAGACATTAATAAATTTACCTTCAACAGCTTTAGTAGAGTTTTCTAGCTCGCATAACCAATTTATGTCATACCTTAGTTAAGTCATTCTAAAATAAAATAACCGATATTAAAAATAGCTAATCGATAGCACTAAATTTGATTAACTAGTTGTCCATTAGGACAATCATATATCCGAGATTAATGAGGAAATGAAATTACGGTTTACTCCATTTCTTTGATTGTAAATTCTGCTTTGACTTAAAGATGAGACTGTATTTTATAAAGTTAGCAAAGGATTTATTACGGCTACACTTATCTTCGACAACTTAAGAATTATTTGCAATAGCCGCCTTTTGCGATATCAAGCTAGATCGATTAGAAGCATTACTAGCCACGTTCTTGATCTAGAATTCTTTCGGCCCTGCATGACAATTAAGCAAATTTCATGATGGAGAATTGAAATGTTTTGTTCAAATTAGACAGTTTAATGAAGCAATATTGTTATTAAAGTATATTATTTAATCGTATTTGCTGTGATATGTGCATAGCTATATATAGAAATAGTTGCCTGGTAAATAGATAATAAGGAGTTGATTATATGTATAGGGAACGATGGATAGCAGAAAATGGAGCACATCAGAGTATAAAGAGAAGCATTACTTCAACAGATCTAGTGATTATTAACAAATTCATGTAGGACATAGTATTGGTAGCCTGTAATTTCAAGCAAATATGCATATCATCGTAGTAGATTTAAACACTGAAATTCTAACTGGAATAATCGGCACAAAGGTTTAAAAGTATTCAGCACAGAAGCAAGTCAGCTTTAAGAAAGCAATTATCATCATTTGGAGTAAAGTGCACGACTTTCTGCTGAAATTACCTAACCAACGCATAACTAATATTAACTGAGCCCAAAAATATGCTTAAAATAAATTTAGATAACTAAATTGTAAATCCCTCCGGTGCAATTATCGACATTGTCTCCCTAAGCGTGATCCTAGAATTGAAATAGATTAGCTATACAGTTACATTACCCTTCAGTTTTATTTACTAATATTGATTAAGATTTGCTCTGGGAACAAATGAACAAATAAACTACTATAACATCATTTAGTTTATTTTATTGTTACGACGATGGCGAATGATTTTATGCAATAGCACTTTTAAAAGCATTTTATTGTCATATGGATGTCCTTTCCGATTTCACCAAGAATATGGAAACAAGAATTAGACAGTAAATAAACAATGTCATATCTACATTGAATCGGCTCTTATAGCATAGTGTATAGTCCAGCACATTTGGTCAATATTGAAAAAATTTTGATTGAAAAAAGAATGACTGCATTTGCTGTTCATGCGATAGTCTATCAAGATATTTACCTTCCGTAATAAAGTACTTCCTTGACTTTGAAAAACTGACTTAACAGCGTCATTTATTAAAGCAATTCATAAAATTTTAAGTAAAATAGGCACTAAATTTTTTATTTATTTTAGCATTATCCGGTTCAAATGACAACATGATTGAAAGCATAACAGGTTCCTATTTAAGATCTATTAAATTCGTTGCGTGTAAAGAGTAACTTCGAACAAAATATGAGTCATGATGTAAAAGTTAATTTAAGACGAAACGGAAGAATATTAATTATTGGCAAAAATAAGTTGTCAGAGTAGTTAAGCTTCTTACAGTACTCCATTAGACAATTTAAGAATAATCATTGGCTATATTTATTTTCATTTCATCCTTATCATTTGTAAGGTACTATGGATATCTTCAAATATAGCCAAACAAGTTTTTATCCAAACCTAATTAGAATCTTTCCAATCCATCGTATTGTGCAGATGATTATTTGCATCTTAGTGCTAATAAATCATCTGCAGTAGAGTTAATATATTGGCACAAATGATTGATTTGATCGATTAGAACTATAAGACCATCAATAATAGTACTGTATTTTAACTAATCCAGCCTATGGAAAAGGGCAAAATTGAACAAATGTGAATTTTACTTGGTATTGCTATTACTATCGCTAATCGAAAAATATTCTCACAGTAGTCATTTCGTGAATCTTTCACCATAGGATTATAGTAATACAATCTCTCCCAACTCTCAGCTATTCTTACCTGCAGGTGTAAAAATCATTTAAATTTAGATCTTATACTCATTTAGTCATCTTAATTAAACATTATCCAATTAATATACGCCTAAAGTGCTCACGTAGCAATTATGAATAGCCATTAAAATTTTATAACCATGTGATTACATAAAAATGCTTCTAAGCATTGCTATGTAAATCTGAGAGTATTGAAGAAATCTCATCAGATGAATAGGAGCACCCTAAATTCGATCTACTACATCATTCTTGTAGATTAACTAACAAGTTCGAATCAATTTTTTATATCCAATCAATTAATGCAGCGATAATAGTAAGTAACTTACCAGCCCTTCTGAATGACTAACGTCGTACCTATATTTACGGCATAAATTAATAAATACCAGAATTGTTGGCACCATTAATTCTTAATCATCGATCAATTCTATTTTAATATCATTATTTTCTCACAAAACTTTTATTTGATTTTGATCAAGAAGCTCTTTTCTATTTTAGTTGAGAAGATGTTAGAGAATTTTGTTAATATCAAGAGATTACAATCACATTAAAAGATTTGATATGAATATTGGCAAGCAGACCTGGATAAACATCAGTCAATCGAGTTCTGATGGTACTATTGAGTTTTTAACTTAATAGACTATAGCGATGAGGATATGGAATTATTTTCGATTGTCATGCAATCATATATAAGAATGTAATGATTCAGAAGATAGTAAGCGATATCATCCGATTTTAGAAGGTATTTTTTTTTTATTTGCTAGCTTACAGCGCAAAATTCTGTTCATGTTGAAGAATCATTACAGATATTCATGACTAAATAATAGTAACAACCCTACAGAAATGTTTCTAGTTGAGCTTGCCGACAAAGTTTGCATAGCCCCATTTCCATCAGTTAAAGTAAATTAAAGGGGACTTCAGCGCGATTTATCATAGTCTGTTACTTAGCTACTTGAAGAATATAACGATAACTTATGGTTAATATTTAAACAGTGCTTTACATTTTGTACAGGGTGCAAAAGAGATTTTATATTTCGCTAATTTATATTGGAACTGTAGCTACTAGCTAATGATCATACACGAGCGCATTTAGGCTAAAATGCGGTTATTCTTAGCAGGATTCCGTCTTTAGTACCTAGTAAATTATGCCAAAATAGATCACAGCTGAAGAATATAAGAACACAGATATCATAGGAATGATTTTCTATTAATGTTCGTTCACGAGCGGCTTAGAACGATATTAATGTTTGCAGAAATTAGGTGAAGGATATCAAATATGGATCGTTGAACTATTCTCCTATTTACCGGCTTCAAAAACTGATCATTTCATTTACGCTAGCATAGTGAAATGGAAAGCTCTCAATCTCTATGCTATATTTCCACAAATCGCATGAAAATAATTTTGCTAAATGATCATTATGGCTTGATCTTGTGCCTTGTTACGATGATGATCGAGAAGAAGAACAGTAGCTGTGATATTGAATCATTACCCTAACATTTCTCATTTTACTTGAAGAATCATTCAGTATTTCAATTTATTGGGTAAAAATTTCTGACCCAGCGATCGTTGAAATCGCTTAGAAATTTAAACATAGTAAAAGAATGTTCTTACAGATAATACGATCATATTTCCTTTCAAATTTCTTATGCAAGAAAGGACAACAGCCTCCAATATCAGTTTACAACGACAATATCATTATTTATGAAATTGGAGGCTGATTAAGTAACTACAGAATTTCTGTCATCTTTCATTGAATTGCTCTGTAGGAATATCGATGAAGAAATATTTGATTGGCAGAGTTCTACCTCCTTTCATTTTGAATTGTAACATTAATTGGGGCTATTCCTATCTTGTGATCAAGAATTCGATAAAATACTATCTTTGTCTAAATGGCTTGAGGGATAGAAAATCGGTTTTGCATAAAAGCTTCCATCTATGAAATGATTACCCATACAAAGACTCGATTCATTGACTATGAAATCTGTTCCATAAATAACCATGAAATATTGGAACTTTTCATCGGCTGAGAAAAATAGCGAAAGGCTATCAATGTAAAGCGAATGTAGATGGTGAAATAAATAACTATCAGTTAGTCTTTCATTGACAGCAAATATTTCAATTTCACTTTATTGCAAGTTAGAAAATGAAATGAAGAATTGCTATCCCAGACTAATGCCTTTATGATGAGAAAGAAAAGGAAATTCTATTACAATTTCATAGCACAAATCCAGCCTTGAATCAGTAAAAACTAATATTATTTTTATCCTTGAGCGAAGAATGTTTTCTTGTTGCCATTCTTAACAGCTAAAATAACTTAAAGGAAGGATTATTGATGACCTTGTCAATCTTTCATTAGAGAATGAAATACTATCGGAGTGGCCTTCATTTAAATTGCTATCCTTCACAAGGAAATACCTAAGAATAAGGTTATCCAGCAGTTTTACCCTGTAGCCATGCAATCCTAACATAGCTGATGTCATTTATTACCCTCTTTATTCTTGTCAGCTCTTGCTTTCCGATGGATGTAATTATTGACACCAATTGATTCGATTGCTACCGCATACCTTCTTGTAGTCCTTCCTTGATTGCTGCAATGACAGACATTAAGCAATTTTGTTTGCATCACAAAATTGTTGCAATCTATTATCAATAGATGAAGTTATTCGTTGTGCAAATTAATATGATTTAGTTAGGCAAGTATCCTTGTCATCCTTTGCTTAAAGATGGAATTATCAGCGTAAATCAATTTTAATGGTGGCTCTAAGCTATATTCATTTAATATTCCACCAATAGAGGGTGTTAAATGAATTAATCCACATTTATTTGTTACAATGTGTAAATATTCTTGTAATCTTTGACAGAGAACCGGAATCATGAACGTAGATCCATTTTATTTGTAACTGATAACCACTATTCTTGTAATCTTCCTCTAACAGATGATATTATTAGAGTTAGAAACTAATAGAGCTGTGACAGTCAATCCATTTTTATTCCCTACTGTAGATCAATGTTCTTTTAATCTTTCACAGATAGATAGAACTTAATCTACTTGATTTATTACTATCATATGTATTCCTATAGTCTTTCGCAGAGAGATGGAATCGTCAGTGTACAGTAAGTCAATTTTAATGGTGGTTGCAAGCTATATTTATATAATTTTTCACTAGCAGAGAGATGTTACTAGAATGACTCCACTTTTATTTTTACAGTACGCCATTATTCTTGTAATCTTTCATAGAGAAATGGAATCTTGAACTTAAATCAATTTTATTAGTAGCTATCAGCAACTATTTTTGTAATCTTTCACTAGCAGATGATATTATTAGAGTTAATCTCTAGCAAGCTGTTCAAGTCGATCCATTTTATTCGCTATTGCACAGAAATATTCTTGTAATCTTTCACAGTAAAATGGGATTTAATCCACTCTCGTTGTTACCTCACCCAAGTATTCTTGTAATCTTTAAGAGAAAGATGGAGTTTAATTCACTCTCGTTGCTACCTCACCCAAGTATTCTAGTAATCTTTCCCTGAAAGATGGGATTAAATCCATTTTCGTTGTTACCTCATCCCAGTATTATTGCAATCTTTCCCTGAAAGATGGGATTTAATCCACTTTCGTTGTTACCTTACGCAAGTATTCTTGTAGTCTTTCAAAGAGAAATAGAATCATCAGCGTAAATCAGATGTATTCATTACTATGGGCAAATATTCTTGTAATCATTCACAGAGGCATGAATTATTAGCGTAAATCAATTTCATTTGCAACTGTCAGTATATATTCTTGCAATCTTTTAATAGCCGAAGCTGCTATTAGAATTTATTTATTTCATATGTAATTAGGCACAAAGATTTATTGTATTCTTTCACTCACAGATGATATTATTAGAGTCAGCGACTAGTAAAGCTATTCGAGTTGATCTATTTTATTGGCTACTAGAATCAAATATTCGTGTAATTTTTAATGGAGATGGGATCCCAAGCACACATCAATTTCATCACCCCTACAGTCCAACATTCTTGCACCCTTTAACGAATAAATGAAATCGTCAACATAAATCGATTAGTGCTACAAAAAACTTTTGTCATCTCTAGCACTTAATTACTGATAGATAGAAATATCGACTTTACTCCATTTCGTGAATGCCACTCTAAATCTATTCACGGATACCCTAGCTATCTTTTTAATTTCTGGCATTTAACTTCAAACAGATGAAATTATCGGAATAAATCATCCTTAAAACGTTCGTTTGGACTTCATCGTAATCCACCAACTCGGAAGCAAACTGCATGATAAGAGTGTATCACCTTCTGAATTTGGCCTTAAAAGAGTATTGTCATTACTCTAATACTATAAACTCATCATTAAATCAATTACTAAGGATAATCCAATTCCTATCGGCATCACAAGTTTAACTGCTAGTGGCCTCTACCTTCAATAACATGCAATATTGCAATCCCACCGTGCAACAGTCTATCGTTCTAGCGTCATAAAAAAAATATTGCCAGTAAATTGCCTGGAGCATATTTGAAAGTTAGAATTTATTGTTTCAAAATGAAATAAAACAGTAAAGGTTCAATAGTAATTTTAAGAAACTTGAATAATATCTTTTATTGAAAGCAGTCTGTTGTAAAGCCAAGAGAATATCATGGATAGGAATGCCATTTTCATAGCAAACAGTTTACTAATGTGTTTTTGATCATGACTGATTTCACTATACCTAATTCTCATGGCTCCCTTTCATTCTTTACCGGTACAAAGGATCCCTTTGAAAATGGTTGTATAAAAGCCAAGTTCGAAAATCGAAAACACTAGGCTTTGTACACGGAATTGTTACCCTAGGCTAGTCCTATTTACTACTCTGCTTGCAGATTCTATCTTGCCCTTTCTCATTCAACAAAATGTACGCAATTACCTTGCCAACACTTTAATGATTAGAATAATAATCAGCTAACATTGTCTCTTTCTTTGCTGCATGCTTTATTCCTAAATTGTTCACCTCTCAGTTAGTCAGTTAGTATACTTTGACTTGCAGAAACGACGACTGGCTTATCCGGCTAGAGCCTTCCTCAGTTATGGGAAAATCTGTAAATCAATAATCGAATCTACAGTAATTGAAATAAATCAATTCCCTGAAAACTGTTTACCATGATCATTTAGGCTAATCATGCTGAGCTGTTGTACTTGCCAATATCATTATTTGTCGAAATAATTAAGTTCCAATTCAGTTATGCAACCGTTTCTACTACATAGTCATTTCAGTCGCTTCTATCACTCTTTCATTTGTGGATAATTTTATCTGGCATATTTCTCCATCATAGTTTTATTCTGATATCAAGGTGATAGCATCCATCTTTACAAAGTCCCACAAAAAGTTCTACAATCACTTACAGCACTCAACTTTTAATTTCTTCGACTCCACAAAATTGATTATGGAAAACTTTTTTGTAAAAGTTAACCAATAATCCGCTGCCATATCAAGCAGTAAAAATTGAAAGTGTAATCCATACAAGTTAGATTCCCTATTAAATTACATCCAAAACAATCTAGGCTTTACGTATTGAATCTTAGCTGCGCTGATAGTGACTTTAGTCAAGTTTAAAAATCGTTTCCTTAACTGGAATCCATATTCTTACTTTTCCTTATATAATGTCATAAAATTGGAACCCAAATGTAATTCGTATACCGCAATTTTAACTCAGTGTAACGTCTGCCCTTAATATGGGCTATTAATAATCAGAAGACAACTACTAATAGAAGTTAAGAACTAACATTACTTCATATACGATTAAAACTGGCAAAACATCTTCTGCTACCTTCTCAATAACTATAGCTTCCTACTTTACTAGTATATAGCGATTATCGACACCCGTATGTATTTTAGTTAAGAACGAGATAATAACCGTCAAGACATTGAAGATAGATATCTCGACTTATATAAGATATCCTATACTAACGTTAACAGTTATTTAATTTAGTTAATTCACCTTGCTAATGTTGCAGTATTCTCATGATTAATAAATAGCCAATTCGTATAGCCCTTTCTTTAGGCATAATATATTAACAGAAATCAACCATAAGATCTAATTACATTGATGGTGTACGGGTCTTTCATCAATTTTGTCGGTAATTGAGGTAGATAAGAATTCCCTTATAGTGTAGGATTCTTTAAAGAAACTTTTAGCTTCTATATGATTATCACGATCACTTATCACTAACTTTATAGTGTTGGTATACCTTAAAAGGTTTAAAATCAATGATTTTGGTAAAATTAATCATCACTAAAATAGATAGTTATGTTACGGTACCAAATTGAGGGATAATTTCTTTCCAAATATTACCGGCCCGGATATAATAGTATCCGGGTTTTACTCAACTCATCTTATTATCAATCTCTATATCAATATTAGCATAGTTTACTGTCGGAAAAATTGGCAATTAGATTAACTTATTTTTTCAAGTATGCATTTACCTAAAATGACCTCTGCCTGTTAAAAATTTAAGATCTTTATTACCCTATTAATCATCGAGTTACCATAGGCTAATATAATTATATCCATTGAATTCATTCGCCGGATCACTATATTTGCACAACTAAGCTATAGTATTCCTTCTCATTAATATTCCGTCGTGAGTCCAAATATTCCGCATATTCCACATCTCATTGCACCTTGGACCTTCTTTTTGTTTCGAATGCTGGCTGAATGGATCGCTATTTTACTTTATTGTAACTAATGATTGGTATTTCTCTTTTATGCTCCATCCTCACTACCAATTAATTGGTATGATGCACTTACTATTGCACCTGGCTCCTCTTTTTATTCCAAATGTTAGTCACATTAAGTTGCGGTCTTAATTTATGTATGAATGCTCAAAGATGTCTCTTTCTAACTAATTACCCGCCATTAGTGTAAAACATTCTTTCTTAAATTTTTTCTAGTCTAAGAACAAAGTAAACAAACTCGTTGCATTTATCATTGATTTTTACATGTTCCCCAAATGCTGCATATTCTATACATCGTAAATATTTGGATATTCTGGGGTTTTAAAAATTCGCTTAATTTAAATCATCATGATAATATATGAACAGTCACCGATAAAAATTTCTCTGTAAGTCTGATATCTTCCACATGTTCTATACATCTTTGCACTTTGGATCTATTTTATTCTGTTTCTAAATACCGGCTAAGCAATCTCTATTTATAATGTTAATCAATTGTAGCTTGAAATCAAGTATGATTAAATATTTAACATTATTTAATCTACACTCATCAAAATAAATAATAATATTATGCTTGATTGCTTATGGGTATAGATGATAAATTCAGTGTAAATTGCAGCCATTGATACATTATCAGTAACTAGTGAATAAAAGAAATAAGTAGAATACATATAGAATTTACATCCTTATAATATTGATCTTTATAATTATAAATAGTATAGAAACTACCTTGATCAGTCTTGTATTAGCCAGAATGACATAGAAAATGGCTTCAATTCAATGTTGAATCGGTGTTTTTAAACTTTATCTACAGTAAATTTCCTTTTTGTCAGACAAGGTTCAAGTGAATAGCTTACTAAATTATTTACAATTTTACGCATTACTGTTTATTCATTATCGTGAGGATACTTGCTGCAAGAATAGCGGTTCGCGTGATCCTTTTTGCATTCATAAGGTTAAAAAGGACCAAGATAGCCCCAAAGCGTGACTAATTGTGGAATTAAGGACAAAGAATCGACCCGTATACGATTTCATACGGATGCTACATTTTGAAGGAATAAGCAATTCGAATTTGTTCACTCTACAGGACTCTTAACTCTCATAGGATAGTAAAACTGTTTCATTTGATGCGGACAGCAATTCCAGATGGGTATTCAAATAGTATTGATGACAAAATCTTATTACATTATTGATTGGTAAATTTAAAATATATTCCCTTGATATTTAAAACTTTTATTAATTTATAATTTTTGTATGACTCTTTAACGATGAATATTGACATAGATCAAATGACGCTTGATAGGATTATAATAAATTCGTAAAATGAGTCATTAGCTGATAAATTAAAATTGAGATCGAGAAATTACTTTCTACAAAAAAGATAAAATGTTAGTCAAGATCTGTTCTAATTATAGGCCAATTTCATTATCCTATGCGAAAAATACTTCAGTTTGAATGGAGATAATTTTAGTATATCAATGATTGGTCACAATTGTAAGTAGTATTAATAAACCCAATATCAACTTGTACAGTATAATCTTGAGGGGACTAGGTTATGTTCTTGTCCAGACTGTATAAGCAATATCCGTCATAATAATATTTATTTACAAGCCCACTTCCTATGGCAAAGACTGTTTTAGAAATATCATTGTTACTATATTATAATACCATTTTATCATTATTGACTTAAATACATTAACTTCACCTTATCAACTGATCTAAGCTTATATTTTGTTGATTACTTTTAGCCTATAATTAATTCATGTATTTTTTTATTTAAATCCATGGCTGAAAATAGATCCAGTAGCAAGGCTAGATTAAAATAACATAGTAATTGGTCAACATTTATCTAGCCAAGTAACCAACAACGTTGGCCAATCGATTATCGATATTGATTTACCGTGCAAGGAATAAAAGGAATCGAGCCAATTGTTACATCTTTCAATTTAATTTTTAAGCTATCGGTTCATGTTGGAAAAGTAATATAGGCATCATGCATACCAACGTTAGCTGTGAAGATAACATGACCGCTTTTCTCATTACACATACTATGACAGCGACTGTTTTGCAAGCAACATCGATATCGTTATTTATTATTTCAAGTATTATGGGCAGTATGGCCATATGTTACATTATCTATAAAGATAAAGCATTACATAATGTTACTGGAGCATTAGTAGCTAACTTAATGATGTCAGATTTTTGCGTGGCAGTACTCAACATGCCTGCTGCTTTAATATCTTGTATCATTGGTCGTGGTATTGAAAATAATACATTATGCCAATTGGCTGGCGTTTCTAATTCATTATTCCGTTATGCTTCTATATTAACTTTGGCAGCCATTAGTGTTGATCGTTACATTGCTGTTGTACGTCCATTAAAATATTTTTTGATTATGACTTGTCGTCGATGTTTTATAATTATTAGCGCAATTTGGCTACAAGCGATTACATGCTCTCTATTACCACTGATGGGTTGGGGCCGATATATTTATAAACCGGAGGAGTTTATTTGTCGTCCAAGTTTCTTATGGCCCAGTGAAGATCGTGGTTTTACTTTAGTTATTTTAATAACGTGTTTTCTAATACCTTTTGCAATTATTATAACAACATCAATTCGAGTTGTTCGTATTGCTAAAATTCAACGAAAAAAGGTCAGTAGTATTACTGTTCATGTTCGAGAACGTGGATCGGTATCAGGTATATCCTATCTTGGTAGTCATTGCGAAAGCGTTCGAGATTACAATCATGCGTCATCGATCTCTTCAGCAAATAAATTGTTTACCGAGATTTCTCCAAAACTCAGCCATCGAAAGAGTACTGCAGCTTGGGGTATGAGTAGTAATAAAAAATTCGATTCTAGTAGTGTTAAGACATTAATATTTATCGGTGGCATAGCCTTCGCATGTTGCTCACCGTATTTCATCGTGAGTTATCTATTTTCTGTTATACGCGTTTCTTGTGTATATTATCGTGTCTTTGTAGCCTTAAAAGGTATAACTGCATGGCTGATATTTATGAATTCAGCTCTTAATCCGTTTATTTACGGCTTTATTAATGTTAATTATAGAAAATATTTTTTAAAATGGTTAAAATTATCGTCATCGTCTACTGCAATAAGACCTTTAAGTCAATGATAGTTATTGTTTTTATCCGTTGATATTGTAATTCTTGTAATCCTATTTAAATCTTTTAAAGATTTATCCAATGTAATAATAGTTTGTTACTGCAACTGTAGAATTTTTATATATATGCATTTTGCTTGATATTAATAGCGATTGTTACACACTGTATTTATTCTTTGCTAAGATGCTGTACAAAATTAAAAAAAAAAAAATTGCTTTTGTAATTGTCTTGCTACGATTTTGTTATTGCAAACACCCGTACCTAGAATTTCCAAAAATGGAGCAATAAAGTTTAAGTTAATAGTTTGTTATATCCGTCTTGGGATACTTACTATTTTAACAGTGACTAGTGCTTACGTGTAGCATACTACAGTTACTATTCATATACGAATGTTAAATCTACGACTAGTAAATTTTATTACTGTACCTTTGAACTTATACAATACAAGAATAGAAGTGTATGCCAACTCTATTAGATAAATTTGTATCAGTTAGGTATGTTCGACGTCGAATATGATGATATTTCTAGATCACTTAATATGGTTTACTTTTCTCTTTGTACTAGCACGTTATTATCTCGGTGTGCATGCATATTAAGCATGCTGTAGAATAACATCTTGGTTCGGTAAAATTTGCTAGAGGCCTTGTCAGGATATTATTCATGTATCATCTGATATGACGTACTTTTTTCTTGTCAGAAAATTACTATACTGTACCAAGATGTAGAGAGGTAGACTAAACGTGCTCCAATAATGTATAGTTGTATAAAAATTAATTTTTAAAATACATATTATACCAAGTCACGAGTATCAAACCTAGAGTCCCTCAAATTCTCACCTACCGTTCTGAGGGCTAAAGATTCCGATGTGGTTGCTGATTACATTATATATATAAATTTCCTAATCAGCACTTGAATAATTCAGTACAATTGTGTAACTGTAAACAAATAGTTCCATCAATACATGTCAAACGCTGTACCCATATTTTTTTTTATTTACGGAGACTGTTAAGTAACGTCGAAGCGCAACAATTGTTAGATTTTATTATTAAGTATGCAATAATAAAACGAAGAGTCATTGAGATCAATTTTCAGTTGATACATATTTCGTTTATAATACTATAAAGATTGATGAAGAACTGTTAACTAGTACTAAATAATATCAGTGAGTTTCATATATATCGAAATATGACATTGAATAATAATAATAATGATGCCAATCCCATATACAACGTCCTAAAATCGAGTACCAATCTACCTCTACATCTTTACGCTAATTACTTTCAGCTGACAACCTAAGTTACATCTACAACTGTCAACTAGATAGTAATAGCAGTAAGCCGTTTGCTGTGCATTGAATGCACCTATTGACTGTAGATAATCTTTTCTGATATTTTACAATGTACCATTCCAAATTTAATAGTCATCTCCTCGACTAAGAACTTCTTTAACGGTCGGTCTTAGAAGAAGAGTATGCTCAAATTGAGCGGTATAGCAACCTTTTATATCGCAAAGAGGAGGACAAGGATCGATGATGCCGCTATCACATAGACTTTTTAAGGCCAGGAGATACTTTGTCTATAATGTAAGTAATATGAAATAGGACATCATTCATTTCTTTAGGTATAACTAATGATGTATCAATCAACGCATTCATTAGCAAACCTGTCCTAAACGATCTAGCCAGCGTCTGCAGAATGCTAGTGTACCAAAGTTTTGATTTATTACGTTCAATAGTTGTTTAGCGCGTGCTGTTCGAAGTGGGACGTGACCCATCTCAAAATTTTTCATATAATGAGAAGTTTCCATGTCATCATGGACATATCCTTTACCCTATCAATTATAGCCAATATCTCAGAATAGAATTGAAAACTTCCGCTATATTTAAAAGCGCAGCATTTATGCTGTATCGTACCGTACTGCCAAACGTCTCAATAGCATAAAATTCGTTTTCTTCCATTTTAACAGCTTCGCCACCCTTGACAATTGGAACCGTTTTACTGGCATGGATACAATATTGCGATATGGAATGTCCGTTGAGGTTGCGAATAGGCTTAACTATTATTGAGAAAAGCTTTCATTATTTACTGGTTAAAATGTCTAGGCTAGTTGGCCGATCTATCGTGTCATATTATAATACCGCAAGGGTATAAATTATAATAGGTACTCTAGTAGCAGTGCAATCCATCTTTCTTTTAACATTACTATTAGGATTTTGAATTTTTAGTACATCATTTCGTCAACATTGTCATTGCCGTAATGTTATTGTGACCAAGCATGGTCTTGGCAGACAATTTTATCACACAAAACTACTTCAAATAGCTAGCTATTAACGAACCAGGATAAACTTTTCCATCCAATTCAACCTCGTACGATTCCATCACTTCTTGAATTCGTTCACCAATATCGCAAAGACGCACGTCAATACCGGCTTCTCGAATACCTGTATTGGTAGCGTCTTTAACAGCGGCAAGCAATTGATCGTATTTCGGATTGAAGGCAACGGTAAAGGCAGAGTCAATTATCCGACCTGTTGATCGATAATGTAAAAATAAATTCGATCGTACTATCTATTTAAAGGCAAAATTGGTAAGATTCTACTTATTAAGATGCTAAATTAAAACAAATCAGCAAGCAAACGCACGCATCCCATACTTGCATCACAATCAACTGAAAGAACGTAGGCTATTCTATGTGCACTTACGGTACTAATAGCAAATTGGCATCATTATATTAACTATCACACCAGTCTATTTTGGATATTTTTCGATTAATCCAAACTCTTTATTGTGACTACTTTAACGCATAAGTTAAGGAAACGACATCGTCCGTAAGTTCAATGAAATAGTTCCTGCTCAATCTTAAAATATATATATATATACTGTACACACTCCATTTGTAAGATATAGGGTTCAAGAAATCTTACCGTTCACGTGTGTTCCAAAGTCGATCTTGCAAACATCGTCGTATTGTAAAACCGTTTTATCACCAGCATTCGGTGTGTAATGGGCTGCACAATGATTTAGAGAGCATCCAGTGGGGAAAGCTAAGCCGGCCTCCAAGCCTTTTTCGTTGATTAATTTACGGGAAGTTTCTTCTAATCTTTCACATATTTCTATCATAGTCATGCCAGGCTTAATGTAGCTTTGTACATATTTTCTAGTCTAAGAGTGTAGTATTTTTATGTTACGATGGCCGAAATGGGATTGTCAAGTAAAAGTATTAGTCTTTATACACTGTAGTATAACACTATCCTAGGCTATTCTCTAGCTGATACAAGTTTAAAGGATTGACTAACTATGCTACGGTACCTGACGGTGAGCTTCTGCAGCTTGCCTTATATCACTAATGATATCCGAATTCATCATGTCCAGAGCTCGTTTCTCTTCGCTTGTAGTACGATAGGAAGCGGATCCAGTATATTCTGCGATTTCACCTTGTGGATAATTGCCTTTAGGATAGAGTTGACATATCGGAATGGTAGGTGGATCCGTCTGCTGTATAGCGGGTTTATCCTGATCACTAGCTGCAGTCTTCTTTTTCTTTTTCTTTTTTTTCTTACTACTGGTAGTATCGTTGCCTTGTGATGGCTCAACCCCTTCATTGGTGCCGTTGACTTTTACTCCATCTTCATCTTTAGCTAGATTAAAGTATCATGATGGAACGATTAGCTTGTATTTAGCAAAGTCTATTATCCAACATCGTTAAGCTGTTATAATGGAGTGTTTATTTACAAGACTAACTACTCCATCCTGTAGTTGCTTAATAAATGTTGACTTTTTAGGATTCATTTACAGTTAGTTGTTTATGAATGTTACCTGATGGATCGTTGTTGTTCTTGCTGTCTGTCGTCTGTGTGCCTTCTTCTTGTTTTTCTTGATCAGCATCTGAAAGGAAATGAACAAAGACGATGATTGAGTTGATGGACAGCCTTTAGAAATAGACTTTAGGCTTCATCTTGGTTAAGAAGCTATTACGATATGAGTAAGCAAGTCTACTTTATCTACTAGGCATTGAATCATTGGTGTAATGTACTTACTCGCATTGGGCTTCTTCTTCTTTTTCTTTTTCTTTTTCTTCTTACTTTGCTCGTTGTTTGCAGCAACGATCTCAACTTCTTCTTCTTCTGCTTCTTCTCCCTCGTGATCCCCATTCGTCATGGGTGTATCTTCGCTTTGCGTAGTCATAGTAGAATAATATAACTGGATGAATTGCTTAGCAGTTTAAGTTAATATGAACTCGATGAATCGATTTTGGAATTATATGGATTGTCGTTGCCTTCGGAACGGCCAAGAGGGCATAGAAAGCGTAAGGCTGCTGTCCAAATCAACGTATCAAGTGCCTCTATTACTATGGCTGCCCTGGTGAGAATTTACTTACTCGAGATTTTCCTATAGTCCCCCTATCAGGCTCTAACCCGTCCCGTCTCCCGTCCGTTAGACTACAGCATATCGTAGAATTAATTAATTAATTAAAAGAGATTTTGAGCAGGCCATTTGAACATAATATTAAACATTTCATTGTGAACAACGCTGGTATATCGTAGGGGTCAAAAAGATTATGGGGAGACTTACCTCTATCAGGCTCTTCCCTTCCCGTCTCCCGTCCCGTAGACTGCAGTATATCGTAGAGGTAGAAAAGATTTTGGGGAGATTTACCTCTATCAATCGGATTCTACCCCGTCCCGTAGACTACAGTATATCGTAGAGGTAAAAAAGATTTTTGGCGAGACTTACCTCTATCAGGCTCTCCCCTTTCTCGTCTGCCGTCCCGTAGACTACTGTACAGTATATCGTAAAGGTAGAAAAGATTTTTGGCGAGACTTACCTCTATCAGGCTCTTCCCTTTCCCGTCTCCCGTCCCGTAGACTGTAGTATATCGTAGAGGTAGAAAAGATTTTGGGGAGATTTACCTCTATCAATCAGATTCTACCCCGTCCCGTAGACTACAGTATATCGTAGAGGTAGAAAAGATTTTGGGGAGATTTACCTCTATCAATCAGATTCTACCCCGTCCCGTAGACTGCAGTATATCGTAGAGGTAAAAAAGATTTTTGGCGAGACTTACCTCTATCAGGCTCTCCCCTTTCTCGTCTGCCGTCCCGTAGACTACTGTACAGTATATCGTAGAGGTAGAAAAGATTTTTGGCGAGACTTACCTCTATCAGGCTCTTCCCTTTCCCGTCTCCCGTCCCGTAGACTGCAGTATATCGTAGAGGTAGAATCGATTTTGGAGAGACTTACCTCTATCAGGCTCTACCCCGTCCCGTAGACTACAGTATATCGTAGAGGTAAAATAGATTTTTGGCGAGACTTACCTCTATCAGGCTCTCCCCTTTCCCGTAGACTGCAGTATATCGTAGAGGTAGAATCGATTTTGGAGAGACTTACCTCTATCAGGCTCTACAGTACATCGTAGAGGTAAAGAAGCAATATTTTTGTTTTTAGCTCATAAGTACAGACACTGACAAAGTGATACTGAGTTAGTACTGATATCATGAGTTGATGGCTGTGGACTGCAATGATAGTCTAACAGTCTTGAGTGCGGGCCGTAGCATGATCATTTTGTACATAAAATGATCCTTTCTAGACAACGATGGTGGATGTAATGAAAGCGCAGTCGATTGGAGTAGAGTAAGCATGGCTAAGTAGCGCTCTTGACGAACCAGTAAATTCAGTGTAAAGAATTGGAGGCAGAGTGCAGCTGGCAATATCGACTATTTCCTATGGTCTTGGAGAGAATGACTACGGTAGATTAGGTGGTGGGCATGTGACAGGATAAGTCATGAAATAGTAGTAAGAAGAGAGAAGGAATGATCTCGTATCCCAAGGCTCGTACAGTATTAACAAATGCCAATCTCTGATTATATCCACAGTCGGTACGAGGCGATTTTTACCTTTGGATGTTGTCAATTTTGCATCAATTTGCACAAAAGTGCATCGTATCGTGAATGCAATGTTTTAATAGGGACGGATAGCACTTGACTTGAAGATTCTCTATCCGTGATTCAGTTTTACTTTCAAGCTGTAAATTTAGTGCTATAAGCATCCAAAGCTTCATTTTTCCACACACTAAGACTTGCTCTGGATTTGCATGAAGGAAATCAGTAACGTACTACGGCATAAACATGTATATCGATGGCTCGGTATTAACGGCATTCATTGGCAATCTACAGGATAACATATGAGGAAAATGGATTTCGTGTTCATATAAGCACTATAAATGAATAGACTCAAGTTTGGGCAATAAAGGGATACTTCATTGAATGCTGGCTAGGCTTTTATGCTACTAGTCTTACTTTGCCATAACATATCATTCGGAGTTTGGTGTGTAGTGTTGTTAGACATTGGACTATTTTAAAGTTTATTTATTGGGGAACAGGAAGAAGAGATGATATACGCGTATTAAATCTACGGTTAGTAAGTGATTAATTTACCGATGCAGTTACGCAACACAAGAATACAACTGCATTACAATTCTAATGCATGAATTTGTATTATTTAGGTATGTTCGACGTTGGATAAGATGCCATTTCTAGATCACTGGATATGGTATACATTTCTGACGGTACGATGATTTATTTATGAATATCGCGATATGCAAGTTGAGTACGCTTTAAAATAACTACTGTTTTGTTCCAAGTCTTGTTAGGGTGTCCAGTATCAGCTGATAGAATGTATTTGACTCTTGGAAGAAAATTACTATATTGGGGCAAAACGCAGAGGAGTCAAGGCTAATTACATACGCTGATTACATTATAATAATAAAGTTCCTAACCAACACTTGAATAATTCAGTAGTATTGTAGAGCTGTAAGCAAATTGTTCTATCAATATATATCAATCGCCGTATCCATATTTTATTTTATTTCATTTACAGAGACAGTTAATTAACGTCGAAGCGCACAATGCTTCTTATTAGGTAAGAATGCAATAATAAAACGAAGAGTTATTGAGATCGATTTTCAGTTGATGCGTAGACATTTCGTTTAGAACATTATCAAGATTGAGGAAAAACTGTTAACTAGTACTACATTATATCAGTGAGTTTCATATATATCGCAATATGACTTTGAAGAATAATAATGATACCAATCCCATAGACAACGTCCTAAAATCGAGCTCCAATCTACCTCTACATCTTTACGCTAATTACTTTCAGCTGACAATCTAAGTTACATCTACAATTATGGACTAGATAGTAATAACAGTAATTACGCTGTTATCCTGCTTAGCTCTTTGTAATCTGTTAAAAAAAAAGACTTTTTGCTGTGCATTGAATGTACCTATTGACTGTAGATAATCTTTTCTGATATTTTACAAAAGTACGATTTCAAATTTAGTAGTCATCTCCTCGACTAAGAACTTCTTTAACGGTCGGTCTTAGAAGAAGAGTATGCTCAAATTGAGCGGTATAGCAACCTTTTATATCGCAAAGAGGAGGATAAGGATCGATGATGCCGCTATCACATAGACTTTTTAAGGCCAGGAGATACTTTGTCTATAATGTAAGTAATATGAAATAGGACATCATTTAATTTCTTTAGGTATAACTAATGATGTATCAATCAACATATTCATTAGCAAACCTGTCCTAAACGATCTATCCAGCGTCTGCAGAATGCTAGAGTACCAAAGTTTTGATTTATTACGTTCAATAGTTGTTTAGCGCGTGCTGTTCGAAGTGGGACGTGACCCATCTCAAAATTTTTCATATAATGAGAAGTTTCCATGTCATCATGGACATATCCTTTACCCTATAAATTATAATCAATATCTCAGAATAGAATTGAAAACTTCCGCTACGTTTAAAAGCGCAACATTGATACTGTATCGTACCGTGCTGCCAAATGTCTCAATAGCATAAAATTCGTTTTCTTCCATTTTAACAGCTTCGCCACCCTTGACGATAGGAACCGTTTTACCGGCATGGATACGATATTGAGATATGGAATGTCCGTTGAGGTTGCGAATAGGCTTAACTATTATTGAGAAAAGCTTTCATTATTTACTGGTTAAAATGTCTAGGCTAGTTGACCGATCTATCGTATCATAATATAATACTGCACGGGTATAAATTATGATAGGTACTCTAGTAGCAGTGCAATCCATCTTTCTTTTAACATTACTATTAGGATGTTGAGTTTTTAGTACGTCATTTCGTCAACATTGTCATTGCCATAATGTTATTGTGACCAAGCATGGTCTTGGCAGACAATTTTATCACACAAAACTACTTCAAATAGCTAGCTATTAACGAACCAGGATAAACTTTTCCATCCAATTCAACCTCGTAAGATTCCATCACTTCTTGAATTCGTTCACCAATATCGCAAAGACGCACGTCAATACCGGCTTCTCGAATACCAGTATTGGTAGCATCTTTAACAGCGGCAAGCAATTGATCGTATTTCGGATTGAAGGCAACGGTAAAGGCACAATCAATTATCCGACCTGTTGATCGATAATGTTAAAATAAAATAAATTGGATTGTCTGTTGAAAGTCGAAACTTGCTAGATTGTACTTTTCAAGGTGGTCAATCAAAACAAATCAGTAAGGAACTGAAAGCACGTAGGCTGTTCTATTTATTACGCCATGAAGGTACAAATAGCACCTTGGCATCATTATGACGCTAGTCTATTTTGGATATCTTTCGATTAATACATACAAACTTCTTATTGTGACTACTTTAACGCATAAGTTAAGGAAACGACATCGTCTGTAAGTTCAATGAAATAGTTCCTGCTCAATCTTAAAATATATATATATACTGTATGTACACACTCCATTTTGTAAGACATGGGGTTCAAGAAATCTTACCGTTCACGTGTGTTCCAAAGTCGATCTTGCAAACATCGTCGTATTGTAAAACCGTTTTATCACCAGCATTCGGTGTGTAATGGGCTGCACAATGATTTAGAGAGCATCCAGTGGGGAAAGCTAAGCCGGCCTCCAAGCCTTTTTCGTTGATTAATTTACGGGAAGTTTCTTCTAATCTTTCACATATTTCTATCATAGTCATGCCAGGCTTAATGTAGCTTTGTACATATTTTCTAGTCTAAGAATGTAGTATTTTATGTTACGATGGCCGAAATGGGATTGTCAAGTAAAAGAATTAGTCTTTATACGCTGTAGTATAACACTATCCTAGCCTATTCTTTAGCTGATACAAGTTTAAAGGATTGACTAACTATGCCACTATGTGCTACGGTACCTGACGGTGAGCTTCTGCAGCTTGCCTTATATCACTAATGATATCCGAGTTCATCATGTCCAGAGCTCGTTTCTCTTCGCTTGTAGTACGATAGGAAGCGGATCCAGTATATTCTGCGATTTCACCTTGTGGATAATTGCCTTTAGGATAGAGTTGACATATCGGAATGGTAGGTGGATCTGTCTGTTGCACAGCAGGTTTATCCTGATCACTAGCTGCAGTCTTCTTTTTCTTTTTCTTTTTTTTCTTACTACTGGTAGCATCGTTGCCTTGTGATGGCTCAACCCCTTCAGCGTTACCGTTGACTTTTATTCCATCTTCATCTTTAACTAGATTAAAGGATCATGACGGAACGATTAGGTTGTATTCAGCAAAGTCTATTATCAACATGGTTAAGCCACTGCAGCGAAGTGTTTACAAGACATCATTCCTACTTTGATTGTTTGAATCAATGTTGACTTTTCAGGATTCATCGACAGTTAGTTGCTTATGAATGTTACCTGATGGATCGTTGTTGTTCTTGCTGTCTGTTGTCTGTGTTGCATCTTCTTGTTTTTCTTGATCAGCATCTGAAAGGAAATGAAGAAAGGCGATGATTGCGTTGATGGACAGCCTTTTGGAATAGACTTTAGGCTTCATCTTGGTTGAGAAGCTGTTGCGTTATGAATGAACAAGTCTACTTTATCCACTCGGCATTGAATCATTGGTGTAATGTACTTACTCGCATTGGGCTTCTTCTTCTTTTTCTTTTTCTTTTTCTTCTTACTTTGCTCGTTGCTTGCAGCAACGATCTCAACTTCTTCTTCTTCTTCTTCTTCTTCTTCACCCTGATGATGTCCATTGGTCACGGGTACATCTTCGCTTAGTGTCGTCATGGTTGAGCAATAGAACCAGATCAATTGCTTGGCAGTTTCAGTCAATATCAACTAGATAATCGATTTTATGCCCTTCAATACAGATGGTTGGGATAGAAACTTTTGCAAGAGCAGAAATGGCAGCAACTTGCAGACGAGTTTTGAGATTGCAGCCACAACACGATGACGAACCCGATTGGTGAGAAGACGGCCACCAAGGTCGATCGACTCTATCAAACAGTACTGCCGATTGCGGTCTAAATCAACGTATCAACTGCAGTAGTAACTGTTGTTGGCCAACAGCAGGAAGATTTCAGGGTCTGTCTCGACCAGGGTGCTCCCTCCACAGTCTACAGTCTACAGTCTACAGTCGCATACTGTGGACTACAGTACAATCGGATACTGTACCATGTCCGGTACAGTGCACAGTACAGTACAGGGACGACGACTACAGTACCTTCCGGTACTGTACACTGTAGAGTTGGTGGATGAAGGGATCCTGTACTGTACCTGTGTACCACGTGATGAACTTCGGTGGCACTACGCAAAAGAAGCTGTGGAGGCTAAATCAGCCCAAAGTCGATGATAGGCGAGGCGGAAAAAGTCTGCCAGTCCGAGAGTGGACCGTCCTGTCCAAGTTCCCAGCCAGGTCATGCATGGTCTTGTTTACCTTCCCCCAAAACTCCCCTACTAGGGTTTTTCCATGCTTGTACACAGTACTGTAAACTACTGTACTGTCTACTGCACAGTAGTTACTGTACAGTAGACCTGGACTGAGTACTCTCGGACTGACGGATATTTTCCGCATCGCTTATCAAAATACAGTACTGTACTGTGTCCTACCATGGAAAAACCCTTGTACTGTACTGTACTGTATGACTTACAGTACAGTACTGTACTGTAGACCTAGACTGTCACTGGACTCAATACACTCGGACTGACGGACATTCTTCCCATCGCTTATCAAACTATTGTACTGTACTACATAGAGTCCAGTCTCTGGGACTACTGTACTGACGGACATTTTCCCCATCGCCTTACACTACTGTATGACTTACTGTACAGTAGACCTGGACTGAGTACTCTCGGACTGACGGATATTTTCCGCATCGCTTATCAAAATACAGTACTGTACTGTGTCCTACCATGGAAAAACCCTTGTACTGTACTGTCCTTTGGGGATACTGTAAAGAAGACCATGTACTGTACAGTACTGTATGACTTACAGTACAGTACTGTACTGTAGACCTAGACTGTCACTGGACTCAATACACTCGGACTGACGGACATTTTCCCCATCGCCTTACACTACTGTATGACTTACTGGACTGTAGATTTTCGGATCGCATTTCGGATTTTATGTAGCGCTTTCAATCGGATTAAATGTTTAGTCGTAGTGGGGTTATAATACACTACTGTAGACCTAGACTGTCACTGGACTAACACACTCGGACTGACGGACATTCTTCCCATTGCTTATCAAACTATTGTACTACATAGAGTCCAGTCTCTGGGACTACTGTACTGACGGACATTTTCCCCATCGCCTTACACTACTGTATGACTTACTGTACTGTAGACCTAGACTGTCACTGGACTCAATACACTCGGACTGACGGACATTCTTCCCATTGCTTATCAAACTACATAGAGTCCAGTCTCCGGGACTATTGTCCAGTACTATACTGTACGACTCTACAGTACAGTAAAACAGTCTACAGTGTACAGTACGGTACTGGATGCCTGGCAGTCGAGTACATGTACTGTACATCTTGTACTGTACGGTAGCAGGTCTAGTCAGGGGAAAGTCAAACCAGTTATTGTACTGTTGCGTCACCATTCAAACGTCAGACTAGCGCAGTGACATTCGATGACTGACTCACCGAGATTATCCAACTGAAAGTGCTTCCGCCATTGAATTCAAGTTTCTCCTCTGCTTTCCTTGATTTCCTTTGCAGTCCATTGCTAGAAATTTCCTCGTCAATTCCACCTTTGCCTAGGTTTCATTTCCTATCCAACAAGGAGACACAAACATACTGTGGTGGAATCGGGTAGACAAGAGGAACATTGATCCAATCCAAGACGTTGAAAATGGCATCCAAAGAAGCCAGTCAAAAGCAATTCAAGTTCATCAAAGACAAATTAGATGGCAATCATTTGGATTTGAGTTTATGCAGTTTAACTAAGATTCCTGTTAAAGAATTGGTAAGTACATTGGTCATTTTGTCATGTCAACATGTCAAGGACTTGCAGTTATGCTTGGCCATGTTGTCTATCCTATGTCATTCCATTCTTCAACCACCATTGACGTACTGTACGGTAGCCATCAACAATCAGCTCCGTTCCTGCTCAACCTTCATAACATGCTACTCGACCATGCAGGATGATAGTCAGTTAGTGGTGTATTGCTTCTTCTTCTTTACGATCTCAATGAGTAGAAAGACTATTCTCAACCTTTCTATCCAATAGAGACACTGTAGGCAGTTGCTGCGGAGTAGCGCCTACGGTAGAGGAGGATTCTATTTGGACAGATTACCGACTAAAACGTTCATCACATGGATAAAGAATAACATGTACAGTAAATCATGCAACTGCCAATCGCTTACCAACTATTACTATAGCGTAACTAGTCTTGACAAGCTAGCAAAAATAACATAACGTTGTCATTGCCAATCCAGGGAAAACTTCTACTTGACATCATGCAATCACCTGCACACCTGCCTCTTCATACTAGAGGCAATCATCACCTCCAACCAATGGATAGGAAATTGATTATCTTTGCAAAACACGATAATATCATGACCAAACAATCGACTGCTGCCATAGTATGAAATGGACTTGAGTGGATAGAAAGTCCTTCAAGCAAAGTAATTGTACGTACTGGATGTGCTATAATCCTACCAGTGGATACAGTCAAGAGTATGATCGACAAACAGAATCAATGGAGTCGTAGTCAAGTTGAAATTAGAAATTTGCGGTAAAGCAACGTGCGTCCAAGCTATCCTTTAGCACGACCCAATAGGAAGATTAGAGTAGTCATATTAACAAAAGCAAGTTGACACAGTAATTGCAAGTGCAGGTAGAAAGTTGAACTTGACTGGATAAAATCCAACCCTTTGTACTGCACAATGTGCAATGTACAGCAATCATTTCACACCATCATCAATGGCCATCTCCAATAAGCAATAGACGAATGCATATCAAATGATTAATGCTTACAAAATGATAGTATTGCAAAACAACGTATTCTTATCTTGATAATAAAATATTGTGTTTTATTCTCTTCCTTACATAACTGTAAAGTCGATGATTCCTAAAGCAAATCAAGTCGATCTCAGCTGCAATCAATTAACCAGTATTCCGGTGAGTTAAAACTACCCAAGTTAACTCTATCTTCTATGTTATATCAGCAACCTCTCATGCAAACATGAGGTCAATCTGTACGGAGAGGTGGTGTGGTTTAGGCACAAGCATACAGTGAACAAGTATTATACAATGCAAAATAGATGCTTTTTGAGGGGGAATACAGTAAATTGGCGAATTCGATATTGAGTACGTAGACACTAAGCAGTATAAAACAACTGCTAAAGGTGTTTTGAGCTGTTCTTATCCTTAAGGCATGCAATAGATACGATAGAATTTGATACACAGTAATATCAATGGTGTTACAGTACATAATGTTAGACAAATAAATTATCAAAGTAAGGAAATACTTGCAAAAAATCATTCTTAGAATGCTCGTTACTCTTCCCTAGTTTTTACTGACGTTGCAATCAGTTTTATAGCTCTACAGATAGGCTATGCCATTCAGTCTTGTCTAAATTTGATCTGTAACTGTAATTTCTACTACCTCCATTCATTACTTTGCTTTTATGCACTGCTGAAATAGGAATCATTTTGCACCTTGTCCTATATCGTAATGTTGGATTTAAGTAGTAACAAGTTAACAAGCTTGCCGTCGCATTTTGGTCAACTTCGTAATCTGAAAAAATTAGAGTTATACCGCAATCAATTAACCGATTTACCAAGTAGCATGTTTAAATTAGCAAACTTAAAATGGTTAGACTTAAAAGATAATCCTCTTAATCCAGAATTAAAAGGCATCGCTGGTAACTGCGTGACAGAAAACGAATGCAAAAATTGTGCTGTTAAGGTATTGCTCGTCTGATTATAAGTTATAAAGACAATAATTGTATTAACGGTAAGTAGGTAGAATGCGCTCAATAATATGCAATTGGGATTATCGGATGCCATTGTTGGCAGGTTGTAGGTCATTTGAAAAAACGACAAGCTGATGAAGAAAGGAGCAGACAAGAACAGCTGAAAGAACAGCAGAAACTCGAAAGAGGTTAGTTAATCGAGATTGATAATGCTACAAAAGAATTGAATAGTTGTTATGGCTATTATTCCTTGTCAGAAAATAAACCTATTTAAGGAAATGCCACTGTTACAATTTTAAAAAGAGTACTAATAAAGAGGAAAGGCTCTCTTACATTAAAATGTATTTGTTTCTCAGAAAAAGAAGCTCAAAAGAAGGCCGAAGAAGCGAAAGAAAAGGAAGTGCTACGTCGACGTAAAGCAGAGGAGAAAGAGAAACGTAGAAAAGAATACCAAACTCAGTTACAAAAACAACAGAGTCAAGCTGCTACAAAATCAGTCAATGAAGATACCGATCAGGACTTGGACACTAAAGCAGTTAATTCAGGTGAAGTTCGCAATGTACATTTTATAACATACAGTACTTAAATCGACCACTCACATGCAGTTAAGGATACCTTTAATCCAATAGTGTAATGTAAATTTATTACTTAAATATCAATATGGCTTTTTACATTACACACTTGTATCGCAATATTAAATAGTTTAACTTTAATTTCGCTGATTGAGACATTTTACAGCTTGGTTTTTCATGTAGCCAAACTTTAATGACGTTGTTATCATTCGTAATAATATTAAAGGATTAGCTCGTAGTTACCTTATTTATCTTCTTTTTTATTAATCTTTCATTTTAATTCTCAATTTGTAGGAAATGTGAGGAAAAGAGAGTCAGGAAATATCTTTATAACATTGTTACTATTAGTTGTAGTCGTAGCTGTATTGCTAGTAGGAATTCTTTATGGCTGTCGAAATAATTCACACGAAATTTGTCGAAAAATTAAAAGTACTAAATGGTTTGATTATGTAGCCGATAAAATAATGTAGGCATGGATAAGTATCTAGTAATACATTTAAAATCTGATATGCAAAGAGGCATAAAAAAATAAAGATTGCCAGATATTTTTAAAAATTTTCTTCTTTGTCGCTTCGATGTCCATGTGCTCCATGAATAGGTTTAATGATACAGTAATGTTATTTGTGCTCAATTTCTGAATTATAACGCTCCATTTACCACTTCAAAAAGTGCTCTTTAAGTGCAGTTGAATACAAATTGAACTGAAAGATTCGCAAGAACGAAAATGTAAATTGGACTGGAAGTTCTGCAAACGTGCTCATGGCAGTATTGTGAAGCTCATATCATAAGCAAGTGTACGGTTATCAATTAAGTGAAATTACACTTAAAGCCTTTATTGCAATTATCATCATTACTATCCGTAGATAAAGTTACTGTACCCAAACTCTTGGGTATGGACTAACTCACAGTCACTTGCCATGATAACCGTGTTCGTCCGCCAAATCGTGAATAACTCTCTGATTATTCATGTTCTATCTGAACGCAATTATTAGATATTCAAGAAGTTTCTATTATTACGCCAATTGAGGTGCGCTATGGGCAAACCTAGCAAGGACTATTGTACTTGATATACGAGTACAAAGTTCGAATAAATTACAGCGATGTCATAGAATGATTCGTTTGGGGAATTTTTCAATTAAATGATCTTATCCTAAAATTATCATTTGTTTTTTTTAATATTAATTTTTATAGCCATGTCAATATAAATCACACTAGATAATGTTGAAGCACTATTACAATGGTATTTTTATCGAACATGAAACTGATCATCTTTGTTACTATACATAAAATTAGCCTTCTGTTTATTTCTGTTCAGGTTTTCGATCTCTTCTGACCACAGGTGATTGCTGACTCAGTCGATTCTAAAATAAAATGGAGGTGAATTAATTTTTGTTTTATCCATCGACTATATAGAAAACTGAGTCAATCATGACTAGGAATAAATCAATAGCTGCCGCTGCAGATACTTCTTCTCATTTAAGCAACCTCACACCTGTTTCTCAACTTGAGAAAGATATCTCAAATCCTGCTGTATTATCAGGAAAGAATCGGCTGCACTGTCGCTGTGGCTTGTGGACAAAGATGTTCCATGATTCTGCTTATCTGACTGCGAAGCTGCTGATAGGCGTCTTATAACTCTTGCAAGGCGCACTTCGTCGATTGAATTATATATACTCTCGTTATCACTGTCATTGGATGATTGGGATCCAGAAAGATTTGTTTTTGCTATAGCAGAATCGGCAAGATTCGACTCCTGCAATATCTGAAGAAGATTTTCTTGGTTCTTGATACTTTGATTTGCGTCGCGTTAATAAATGGAGAGTTATTCCAGTTTAAAACTAATAAAGCTGTTAAGATAATGCATACTCGCCTTTTGTACTAAGAAAATGTACCTGATGTACCAGTAAGCATTTGCTGTTAGTCTATCGATTAAATGGTGTGCATTTGTTCTATATCCTGTATGATGGAAGGACACATTCCTATCTTAACATGTGGTATTCATTAGTCTATAGCATCAACAAACGTTAGGCATTGGCTGGGGATTGCAATTACTTATTTTGGGGGTAATTTGTGTACGTGTGTATAAATATTGCAATTGTAAATACAATATACAAACAAATTCATGGATATTCATCAAACTTGGATGCACAGCTAATTACTATCTGTTTTACTTTTATTGCACCTATTTACGAGGATGTCGAACTGGCTTCTGATCGCATTCATGCTGTTATTGTTTTTTTTATTAGGTAGCGTTATCCAAGCATTATGCTGTAAGGAGTAAATCTGCTTTGTGTTAGCTATAGACATCGTCAAAATAGTAAAACTACAAATATTATTTTTAGATTTTATGAAGAAGAAACGCTTCCATAATCATATATTTAAATATAGTTCAGTTGGACATTATAAGAGCGCTAAAGTTAGCGATAATTTGCATTAAACTTTACATAGCCGCGAAAGAGCTGTTTTTATACAGTATGGTAATAATTTATTTACAGTTTATTTCTACGTGAATATAACATATGAAGTAGTATTGTATTGCAATCGTTCTATGATTAGGATATCACGAGACGATACGGTAAGTTTTTGGTTATTAACACTAATCCGTTGATGTCCGTACACAGTCTTAGAATAAAATTCTTATTTAATTTTCGATACATGCTCGTAATTATAAAGACGGCTTCTAGATTTGTTGCAGTAAGATCAGTATCGTTCATAATGTGGATTATAAACTTTTGTAATTATTTGTAAGCCATTTCGATTATCTTACAATTGGCTCTATCGGATTCTCCACAACATAGAATCTTAATACTTGTGCGCTTAATTCTTTGTTACTATCTTAAGATCATTTAATTTTGGTTGGTATATTCATGATATTTTAGTGTTCTCATCACGTAACGATCTCAGTACTTGCAAAATTGCCTGTAACACCCAAAAATATACAATTATTCTAGTTTGGTGATGATAAAGGAAGGAGCGTTTTAATAATATAGTATGCTGATTGCTTTTATGTCAGAAATGAGCTGTTCTGCAAGATATCGCTCCAGACAGCATCAAACCAGTGCTATAAGCTCCTCGTCATCCCTTTAAATCTATATTTCAGTGGAAAACTTAAATATTACATAAAATACGTGAATAGCTAACCTAACACATAAAACAATTCTATGATGATGGAAGTCTTGTTTATAAGGTTGTATATGTAGTTCACAGTACAGCTTAAGCCTTGACCATTATTGTTTTCAACCTTACATAGCCGACGGTATGGTATGACGAATTATTCTTTGACCAAAATCATAGTAAAAACTGCCAGATTTATTATTATGAGAACAAATGCATTGTATGTATTAAAATATCGATGGTAGAATTTTTGTTTTATGGCAATGATTTAAGAAATTTGAGAAGATTAATAAATTCATTAATTATAATCTGTTAATACTGATGCAACTATGATCGAATGAGTATGCCGAAAGAAAAGATACAGTAAGAAAAACAAACTTAAAGTTAAATTTCTAGTTGGGTTAATCAAATCGAGCGTAGTTAACTTTCGTCTCTAATCCTACATAGGGTTGTGTAACTGCACATTACAATCTATAATTATATAATTTATATAGAAATTTAAAAAAAATTACCTATAATTTTCACCGATAATTAGAATAGCTTTAAAACAAGGTGTAAAAGAAGTGATGATGTGCAAATTACTAATTTATTTTTGCATCATACACAAATAACTGAGTAATATCAAATAAAGACTACTATTGGCTACATGTATGAATATGGTTTGGTCCTAATAGAATTAGTAGTTTGTAATCAATTTTCAATCCATAGACATTTGTTATAGTAAGATAGTACGGAAGAAATTGTTAAGCTGTAGGGGTACTTTTCATGTTTTGGTAGAGCTAATCGCTAAAGCAATATCATTCCGACCTATTCGTCTCAAAGCTGTCTTCAGTCCATCAACATTAACATTTGGGCAATTTTTATTATACCAGATATCGAGAAATTTCATTACTTGATCGAAAACTCTACTTTCTTGAGCTTTGATTGTATCAACATCGATAAATGGGCCTAATATAGCAGCCAGTTTTGTCCAATCGATGCCAATTCTATCTGCAATTTCGAAAAAGCAATTCCTTGGATCTATAGAGTTACGGCAATATTGCAAATAAATTAAGATGAAAAATGCTTAAACGAGAAATATTGCTAAATAGTACTTGTAATTAATATAAATAATGATTTGCCAATGTAAGAACTTTGCTATATATGTAGAATTTAAAATATAAGATATAATAAGTTTGCATTGCATGCATATAGAGTACAAGAAATGGCTGGAAATATAGAAATACAATCAAATAAAGCAGATATAGATCAGCCGGCTAATTTTGCACCGAATATTATATCTACGCTGATACATTACGAGATCAAGCAATCATTAAACTGTATCTTTGGGATATAGCTTTGTTTTTATCTATAGTAAAATATTTATACAAGTATAAATACTATATGTATTTTTATACTTAGTTCAGCTGCTTCTACAACAAATATTACATATTCCTTTCTTGTATTTAGTTGATAAAATATTGAATACATCATAGCAAGATGTTTATTTGATAAGTGTTACACTCACCATGTCTACTTGCCACTTTTTTCTTTTTACCGAAATTCCGATCACGTATTGATTCTGATTTATGCGATCCTTTACGTTTACCAAAGCGATTGATATCTGATGTTTCTGCAAAATAGTTAGAGACTACTTCCGTCATCTTGTCAGCTAAGATAATAATCATTATTTTGAGAGATTACGCAGTTAATTTGAAGAGTAAATGCCGTAATCGATACTGTTAGAAAATAGATACTATTAACAAGATCGCGAATTCATCACTAAAGCAAGTAAATGTTATACCTATTGGAACATGGTATAATTTACTTTTATTTACTTTATTGCTAATTTACTTGACAAATACACTGTTTAAATTGAGATGCATTTTAACTTCTTCATTAAGTAATATCTAGTCTATATCTTTACCCACCGTATGTATTTGTTAATCTTTCCTTTCTAAGAAGCATCCAGTCACGTGTAGGCTTCGATTTAAAAAACTTCTCACATAAAACACAACGAATAATATCTACACTATCCGCGAAATAACTATCCACTATTTCTGTCATCTTACTACATTCATTACATCTAACATAAAATCTACTTTGTGCTGATTTAAACTTTGGCATTCTTTCATTAATTGTCTCGTTTAGTTTATCTCTAATTATTATATGTGGTTGTATCTTACTAATCCAACTACCGATATTATTCTCAATCCGAGACGCAATTTCTTTCGGATATTTCTGATAGCAATAGAGTAAGCTAATACGAGATTCTTCTTTCTTAACAACAATCTGACATTGATAATCAGGTATGTAGTATTTAGCACATCGATAATAAACTTTTACTCTTGAGTTATTCCACACTTTTAAACAAGCCGATAAAAGGCAATAAAATATACCGTCAGGAATATACGGTATAACTTTTTCGTCGTATCCAATGTATAGCCAATCTGATACACGATAATCTGTTAGATCTAACGTACCAACAGATGAATTAAGTAGATAAGGTATAAAATATTGCTGGTGACATTCTTTGTTATCAAGACTATCATGTTGATCCTCAATTTTACAGATAATATTATAACTATCCATTAATTGTAACACGAAATCTTTCTCTTTCTTTTTCAATTCGAAATCTACTACAATATTATCAATGTACGCTTCAGATATTTTTCCAGTCTGATAAGCTTGATTATAAGATTCTCTTACATTAGTGGCCTTATATTCGCGTTTATCGAGTTTAATAATCGATCGAAATATATTGAGTAGCCAATCGAGATTAGTTACAATCATTTCTTCTACGCCTTTTTTACGACAATATACAATATCGCCTATATCATGTAAGTATAATAACATACTACGCAATTTCTCATCGTTTTCATATAACTCGCAATCTATAGCTAACTGCTTTACTTCTTCCAATGTCATAATATTATGAATTCTATTAATAATACGATTAAACTGTGTTGTTGATGCGGCTTGTCTGCTTATGTCATTAACTGATGTATGCAATATAGATGCCATAATATACCATCGAATCGGAATCGATTTTTTCATAAAAGGTAAACTAGACACGATTCGCTTTATTAATTCATGTAACTGTAACGTAGTCTGTCGACGTTGCTCGATAGCCGCTGAAGATTTATCATCGGGATCGCAATGAAATATGATGTCTGAAAAGCATATATTAGATTTATAGATAGGCATTGTTACAATAATAGAATTCTCAAACGCCTTAAATCTACGTTGACGCTCTTGACAATCTTGTATTTGATCGCCATGAGATGCTACTAAGATGACAACTGGTAAAGAATATTGTTGCAATTTACCATCAATTTCTACTTGGACAGTCTCATCGCCATCATGGCTACCAATAATCGATGTAAGCCATTCTTGCATAGCATATCGATAAGTCATATTAGTTGGGTTTCCTTCTCTATCAATAACAAAGTCATCGAAATCACGAGTAATATTAAAAACTAAAATATAGATACTATTTCCAGATAGAAACGGACGATGCGTAACATGATAGACAGCTTGACCTCCGAAATCGACTAATTTACCATATTGATTATCGTCATCTACTATTTCGCCTTTCATATCGATTATAGATCGCATAAAATCTTCGTACATTAAGATTTTGTGGATTTTTTGTGTTATTGAGACAGTAGATACAAGGGTATCGATAGCCATAGGTCGATTATCGCTAATTACCGACTTTATTTTATCAGTGCTAATAAATGTGTCTGTTTCTATCGTCTGTATTTGACGATCTACTTTACTAACTTGGATATCTGGGTTGATATTAGGTACAATATTCAGTTTTGTCTTGAATTTTTGTATAGCTGCTAACACTTTCCTATACAATACTATCTGGAAGTGATAAATCTTCTTGTCTAAGATATTATATACAATAAGATTAACATATCTGCCGGTGTCGTCGATAATCTCAGTTTGGCTTACGCTAATAATTATTCCTTGATTTGTAAATACGTTCATAATAGTCGTTTTACCCACACTTTCAGGACCGGCAAAGATAATTTTAGTAAAATCATTACGACATTGTCCATCTTGCAGCGCTTCATTATAAGCTTTAATGTATTCTTTATCATTGATAGCTAAATTAATATTAATTGATCAAATTATTAACCACAATAGGAATAGTTGTTAATATACAGGATCAATATCTATCAACGACTAGGTTATGAGCGTAAATTAATTAAATTAAACTTCGTTTACGTAGTAAATAATAGTTTTTAAAAATAAATCTATTCAAAGAAAATGGAAATTTAGCGATTTACAGTATTAATGAAATCAAATATTCAAGTTTGATCGCTGTATCATTAAGTAAACTATAGTTGCTATCAAGGTTGACAGTATTTTATGATAGATGAGAAGTAGAACAGCTCGTTAGTAATAAAAGTAGATAAAGATAATGCAGTATTTTCTTACCATCTGTATATGTGGAATTTTTACTTTTTAAATCCGTATTTGCGACTTTGAGGCTACCCTCTATTCATCAATTAATTATATATTAGTGAAGTCACATAAGTGATAGCTCGCAATTCAAATTCTTGAGTAAGTCGTAGAGTTCAGCATTTACCTTGTAGTATTTTCATGGCATAACTCGATAATAATGGATTCGACTGAGCTTGTAGTAACATAGCGTTAAGATTCTCTATTATTTTATTCTGTTTTTGATTACAGAGACTGGCTATTAATATTATCAAATGGTCTTGCGATAAATTTCTCTCTAGCCAAAATCGTAACATATTCGTAGCTAAAACCGAACTATGGCTTGCATAACGACATTGTTGCTCAAGATATTGGATATCATCATTAGAAATGCCCAAATGGATTGCCAAGTTTATCCACTTATCTCCAATACCGTTTGCAATAGTAGAATAACATACCTCTATAGCGTAAAATACAAGAATATTTGGAATGGCTATTACAGCTATATTAAATAGTTAAAGATTATGTGTTTTGTACATTGTAATCAATTACTGTTCATTATCACACTATTAGTCTTAACAAACAGTTAGTGTTAATCGTTGTCGTTAGATATTTGATTTTAGTACAAAAAATTTGCACGGGTGTAAACTCTAGTATTAATGTGTATATTTATAATAATTATTTAATGTCCCTTGATCCATTTTACTACCAATTACTAACCATTGAACTTTTCTATTGCGGCTTTTTCTTCATCGATATACTTATTGGTCGAATTATCTTCAATTTCTATATCATTTTGGTCAAGTCCTACTGTATAACATAATTGTAGCCTAAAATTATTTATTTGAATACATATCGGTAATTGTTTAGGATTATGAAATGTTAATCCTTGTATGGTTAAATTACCTTTACCATTTCAAACATTTTAAATGATACCGTTGTTGATATGTTGAAAATAATAGTACATTATTTCTTTATTATAACTTACTGACATATTAATTTACCAAAAGAATACTGATTAAAATATAATTTTAGATGTCTACTATATAACATACTTTCTGTTTATGGCATTAGATTGCATTAGTACAGGCTCTTTTTAGTCTTATAGCTTAATAAGAATGATCGACTAAACAGAGTTAAATCGCTATGCAGTGTAACGTTACATCGATATCTAATAAATAAACTGCTGCAACCTTGATCACTACTTTGCATTGAGTGTTGATCTTGATGTTCCTCGACTAGAAATAAAGAACAGAGTTAAGATTCTTATCAAAATTAGAGCAAACAGGTTATCAGTCCTGCTTGTAGGCAGAATTTTACCATCTAGTGCTACTTTCATGCTAATTTCGTTTAAAAAAATAAGTATTGTTACTTAGATAGCAGGTAAAATTTGCGTAAGTTATTTTCTTGTCAGAAACGATCTACGATTACGAAAATTTGTTGTATTTAAATGATGTGATGTATAAAGTACAGTAGTAATTTGTACTAAAACTAGGACAGAAAATTGTAGTAAAGATATTCTTCTTGATTTTACCAATGTTATCTTGTTTTGTTGTTAATTAATCATTATTTTATATATGCAAGAATATTCATTCAGTTTATATGAATACCGATTTCTAGGGTGTATTACTTTCTTAGAGTTTGTCATTTGAAAGAAAACTCTTTTATTGTGCTGAGTAGGTGATGGACTTTTAGCTCATTACTTCTCTTTTATGGGATATTCTGATGATAAACCCTTCAACGTTGAACTTGTTGTAATGTCGTCATGTCATAACACTAAACTTACGTACTATTTGAAATAAAATATAATGTCCAATGGCAAAAATGCTTCATCGACTAATGTATGCTTGATTTAATATCGCTTAAATAAGTTATTAAAATTTTCTAGTTGGGTCAGTAATGTTGATGTCTAATTCTGTTTACTAATAATTGGAAATACAAGTTTTAGTTTTGAACTACACATGAGAAAATTCATAAATAGTAATTGGACTGTACCAATCTGTTCATAAATTGTCCTTCAACACGATTAATATTTTGGGCAGAAGAAACATTAGGAAAATCATGAACTAATTTGCAAAATTCAAGTTGATTTAGCTTATAAATTAAGGCTGTAAAGGAGTCAAAGACTTGTTGTATGGAAGTATTACGATATAGAATATCATTCCTAATTGGGCTAAATGAATTATATAATATAGAACTGCTGTCTATTAAAATTGAATGAATGAAGGATGGCTCTCTTTTCAATCCAAATGCTATGCTTTAAAATCATTACTGTTTATTATGAGAACGTAAACTGTTTATGTTACACTCATTAATCATTAATTATAATATAATTGGAGTAGAACTAGGTATGGAGAGAAATATGAAGTTAATTGCTATCGATGACATTCATGCTACTACCGTATTCTAGCGACAGTAGTTGTTGATGGAAAGAAAGAACAAAAACATGAGTGTGGTATATTAGTGAGTTTGAATTTTCAGATCCGATTAAGGTTCAATTATTCGGTATGTTCCTTTTAACTTTAAAATGAGTGAAGTGGTCCAAGTAGATGCCGTATCTTAATAAAATTATTTCATAATTTTCATAATAAAGCAAGAATCAATAACCAGAAAATTCTATCGTCTCTCAGATTATAGCTAACTTGCCAATCAAAGTAATGAGTATAGCATTAGCCTTAACGATTAGTTTACTCAAACAAGCTATGTTTTATGTTATTATTATGAAATGAGATTTTCGTTCGTTGTATCGATACAGTTTCTATATTCTAAGGTAACTATAACTTTAACTTATTCTGTTTGACTATAGTAGCACAGGAATAAAATTTATAGTATGCACGTTAGTAGAAGAATTTATAGATGAAATAGTTGCCTGAATGCATTTCTTACAAGTTATCATTTGTTGTGCATTGTTTATCGGCAGTTATCTTATTTGCAAGAATGTTATCGTATTCGTTAGTATTTGTAATATGCCGTTAGCAAACCGTTAGCTTTGTTCAACTATATAACGGTACAGTTATAGCTATAAAAGTTTAGTTCAATACTCTAGCTTTACTCGACTCTTGTAGAAGATTTCTAGCAAATCTTCCTTGTTACAAAGTAGAAGAGTTTCGGAAAAGTAACGGTTATGCTAACATTTTAATGAAATTGTTGATGTAAATTAGGTATTTATTGGAACGTAAAAGGTGAAAATATATTGGATGAAAAATTGTTCGAGTAGTGCTGAAATCAAGAAATTACCTGGTGATCGTGTAGAACGATGGATGACTGTTGGATTGATTGTAAGTTGCTGATGAAGAATATTGGCTATTTTTGATGCGACAATCTCATCCCCTTTTTCTTCCAATAACAGTAAATTATTACATTTATCAATTTCTTTCGTGGAATAGAGGATTTGAGGGTGATTTTCTTCATAGAGATTGCGTAGACTATCGATGGATTTTCGATAGTATAAGATTGCTTGGAGATAATTAGACTGTCGGCGACAGACTGCGGCTAGTTTTTGATAACATTGCGCAGTCTGAGGATGATTCTCGCCTAATGTTACTAAATAAACTTGCAATGCCTTGTTATATAGAGATAGAGCATCATCGAGTTTTCTTTGCTTACAATAGGTAAATCCAATATTAATATACGTTGAAGCAATATTTGGATGATTTTCGCCAAATTCTGCTAGATAAATCTTTAATGATTTGTTGTACATTAATAGAGCGTCTTCACACTTGCCTTTTACCATATAGATAGCTCCAATATTGTTGTAGGTTGCAGCAATGCTTGGATGATTATCACCAAGTTGTGCTAGTTCAATTTGCAATGCATTGTTAAGCATTAATAGAGCGTCATTATGCTTTTTTTGATGATCATAGACAGCTGCAATGTTGTTATATGTAGTAGCAATAGTCGGATGATTCTCACCAAGTTGTTGTAGTTGAATCTTAAGTGATTTGTTATGCATTAATAGAGCGTCATCATAATTTTTTTGGCTATCATAAACCAATCCAATTTTGTTATACGTTGAAGCAACTTTAGGATGATTATCACCTAATTGTGCTAGTTCGATCTTGAGCGATTTGTTATACAGTGATAGAGCATCCTCATATTTGCCTTGATTATAATAAACAAGTCCCATGTTACCGTAGATGAAAGCAAGACTCGGATGATTTTCACCCTGTTTTGGTAGTTTAATTTTCAGTGATTCTTTCAATATAGATAGAGCGTCATCGTACTTACTTTGCTTATTGTAGACTAGTGCAATGTTGTTATATGTTACAGCAACATTGAGATGATTTTCACCAAGCTGTGCTAGTTCTATCTTCAGTGATTTGTTATGCATTAATAAAGCATCGTTGTACTTGCCTTGTTCGTAATACACTTGTCCAATATTGCTATATGTAATGGCAATTTTGGGATGATTTTCACCAAATTGGACTATTTCAATGTTTAATGATTTGTTATACATTAATACAGCGTCATTATATTTGCCCTGATGGTTGTAGATATTCGCAATTTTCTTATAGGTTGTAGCAACATAACGATGATTTTCACCAAGTTGTATTAATGTAATCTTGAGTGATTTGTTTAATATTGCTAGAGCGTCATTATACTTGCCTTGATTCGTATAAACTTGTCCAATCTTGTCATATGCTTTAGCAATATTTGGATGATTCTCACCAAAATGCTTTAGTCGAATCCCGAGCGATGTGTTATACATTGCGAGAGCGTTATCGTACTTGCCTTGATCAATATAGACATCTCCAATGTTGCAATAGGTTATAGCAGTGTGCGGATGGTTGTCATCAAGCTGAACTATTTGAATTTTTAATGCTTTATGATGCATTGATAAAGCGTCCTCATACTTGCCTTGATTACTATAAACAAGTCCAATACTGCTATACATTACGGCAGTATTTGGATGTCTGTCACCAAATTTTGCTATTTGAATCTTCAATGATTTGTTATACATTGATAGTGCTGCATCATACTTGCCTTGATGATTATAAACTGCTCCAATGTTGCTATATGTTGTAGCAATAGCTGGATTATTGTCACCCAGCTGTGCTCGATCAATCTCCAATGATTTGTTATACATTAATAGAGCGTCATCATATTTGTCTTGCCTACTATAGACTTGTGCAATGTTGTAGTATGCTAAAGCCATTTTTGGATGATGATCACCAAGTTGTTCTAATCGAATCTTCATTGATTTTTTATACATTGATAGAGCCTCATCATACTTACTTTGTTCATAATAGATATCTCCAATGGAGTTATACGAGTAAGCGACATTGATATCTTGACTCCCTAAACAATTTAATTTCATTTCAAGTGACTTATTAAATTCGGTTAAAGCTCCTTCGAAATCACCTTGCAATCGTTTAATGAAGCCCTGATGATCTAAACACTTTGAAATTTTCTCTTCATTTTGTAGTTGCTTGGCTATTTTCTCTGCTTTCCTGCTCCATTCATCGATTTTTATTAATTCATGCAGATGTTCATAACATTTAGCTATATTAAGATAAATATCACATTCAAGATGACGAAGACTATGATCGTTACTCTCGGATATCAATTGAATTTCGGTTGCAGCTTCCATGAAATAAGATAGCGCTTGTTTATAATTGCCTTCTTTTCGACATTTCACACCCTTTTGGTTTATGGATTTGGCTTCGTTCAGGACATTCACACTAGTCGACGTACTCGCCATATTTCAGTTTATAGCAGGACCGAAAGCATTTACTCTGATAAAATAGACAATAACACTCTACCAGAAACAAATTTTAATTGTAATAGCAGTACGAAAGATCAGTACAATCGCTTGTTTAAAGTTATTCAACTGTCAATATACCGTATATCGACATCAACGTAATTACCGCAATAAAGTCTAGGTAGCATTTTATTCTAGAGTTTGTATATATAGTATTTTACATACATATAAAGATAAATGGAATTACACTACAACTTGACAACGAAATAGCCATCAATCTCTGAATTCTGTATCCTTCAATTAATCAGTAATTTTTATGATATGAAAATTACCTTCTGTAGTAATTGCAATAAGAGAAATAGAAAATAAAATTTTCCTTTACTATAGTAATTTAAATTACAAATACTGTATGATGTTATTTTCTAAGCGGGGATAATGGTGCTTTTGGTGAGATCTTTGTAAAGATTGTATATTTACTGCGGTATATCATCAAAGAAAGACCAAGAATAATTAAGACTGTTGGATAAATATTATATAGTCTTTGTTGTACAGTAATCGTTATTGTGGAAAATGGATGCAAGATTATAAAAGTGAGGGCGACGTAATAGAGTCAGATTGCTATAATACTGTTGACTATTCACATTCTCAGTTAATATCAAAAATCACTCAACCGTCTTAGTAAGAAAGGGATACTTTATTGTAGTTTATAATGGCCAAACTCCCTCCCAGAAAAATTCCCGGCTTTTATACCCTCGATAGCAGATTATACCATAGAGGGCCTGCAGAATCTACAGTAAGTCTTCCTAATGCTTGCAAGCCTTGATCATGCAGGTTCTTCCTTATAGTCCTAATATAGCTATTATATGTCATAGATACTGCACAAATCGTAGTAGCACCTTCTAAATGTTATTACAAGCAGTGGTATAATTCTGCAAGTCTAACCATAAAGGTTCTCCCTTATGTTCCTAAAATAGCTATTCTGTTTGCTGTGTTACAGTTGCTGCACTAATCTTAGCATTTTTAAAATGTGAGTTAAACTGACAGTTCAAGCAGAGGTATAAGTCTGTTTATACAGGCTGGATGTACTAGTATATGTAAAATTCGGTAGTTATGGTTGAGCAACATGTAAGCTATCGTAAGATAATGAAAGAATATCAGAACTGCTAAGATTATAGAAATCAATTCGACACATACTATAACAGTCGATGAAATGGAAAATGATTGATTTTAAGATATTGCGAAAGTTGTTGGCTTTATAGATAACTAAGTATGACAAAGTACATTAACATCTAGTGCCTGGCAATTGTAAGTAATAGTTAAGAATGAATCACAAATTGCTCATGTTCTAAAATACGCTAGTAATGCAATACAATCTCAATACACTATACTTGTTTATTAAAGTAAACCACATAATTTTCATGCATCTGTTGGAATCATACCATTCTACGAATCTTTTCTTATCTAATCATAAATGTTGCCACATCCGTCTACATGTTGCATTTATTTACCTTTAGTACTCGCTTTGCAATATATTTCACAGACCCTAAATGTAATACTAACTTAGTTGAATCAATTTTAGGGTATTTTTGTACTGATCAAAGTATTGAGAGATTTACCTACCCTGAGAAACATCATCAAACTTGTTGATGGCCTTAAAAAAACGTTATGGAACAATTGACAGTGTTGTAATTTAGATTAAGATTGTTTACTCTATTTATTAGTTAGTATCGATCAACGATTACAGACTCTCTAGTATTAGAAGATTCCATGATTACAACCTTTATGAAAGAATCGAAGAAATTGTCTGTTAAATTGAAAATTCCGAGAGACCTCCTATCTGATCATTTAACCACATCATAAAAATTAAATTATTATGATAGCCCATTAACTCATGATACGTATGTACTGTAAGTGTAAGTCAGAAATTAAGATAATGATGGAAGTAAATTAATATTTTATTATTTTATGTATTAATAGTACCGTAGTGGTTTTACTAATATTAAAAATGTTGATTAGGGAAAAGAAATCGTACAAATGTGCTGATTAATATTCCATCAAGAAATAACTTCATCGAAGAAATGTCTTCAGAATTGATTTTGATAATTACCGTATTTGACATTTCTCTATAGATGACACTCTTTTATTTTATAAGTACCAGGATGATGCACGATGCTTTACTAATTTGAAACTTCTCGTCATTTGTCAAAGATGCGTGCTCGTTTCAAGATTGCTGTGCTCTAGCTTAATTTTTATGACTGTCAATCATCGATGTTAATTATCCTTACATAGCTGCCCAAATGTTATATTAACTGGTTTTCTATCCTGGTCGATTACAACAATATCAATGGTATGAATGATATTAAATAGTGTAATAACATATAAATAATATTTCCAAATAGGAATAGACAATGTGATCCATGATATAGTAGATGCTATTGACTTCCAGTGTTAGTTCAGTTTTCATAGCAGCTATCATCAACACTTATAATCTTGCTGTTTAGACTCTGTCTGATTTTGCATAAAACTTTCATAAATTACGATTGTATGATTCAATTTCGGTGTTCAATCTTCAGGTGGATCGATATTATTACTAATTAGGGTCTTTCAGTAGAAGAATTTCTAAAAATATGTAAGATCTCGCTTACTTCACTTCACTTCAATTTGATCAGTTTGCTAGAATTTGCAAAACACCATCTTATCTCACAACAAGAATAGCCGAAGTTGTTTACGTCCTTTTCCAGTTCTTTTAACTTTCAGAACTAATAACCTGATTACCACCAAAGCAACGTCAGTTTCTTCGAACAGACAGATGGTTTCGTCCTCATTTTTGTTTAGTAAATGGCCTACCTACGCTAATTTGATTTTTAAACTATTCTGTCGCTTTAAACGCGTTTCGTGTTATCATATTTGGAAGTCAATTTTTGCCACGTTCAAAATATTGAAGTGATCAGATTTACCAACTTCTTAATATCTTTCACAAAGTATAATGTCAGTTTCACCAGAGGCGTGCTTAATCTCTATACATGCACTCATAATAGATGTTGTATCAGCTATTTCATGATTAGCAACAACGATTTGGTGAAATCATTGCAGCATTTGACTAGCAGTAATAATTCATTTTAAGCTAATAAATATTCTTTATCATTGATAATTAATGTTACAAAACACAGGTAAAGTTATTAAACAGGAACACTATAACGAATATCATGATATTATCTAGACAAACATTTTATACGTATTTACTAGTAGCTTGCAGTACTCCGAGTATGTAGCAATTCTTAAGTAATTTTTTGGTTAGTAATGTTAGTACAAAATTAATTATTACATATTGAGCAGTAAATATTGATAATTACTTATGCAGGATTAGTAACCTCTACATAATATTTAGACTGTATTAAGAAATTAGTATCTGTATTATTAACTATTCTATCAAACCATGTATTCCGGTATGATGTTAATATCATATAGATGTTGTGCAATCACATATTACACTCAATGGTTGATATAGAAATTACTAATGAAAAATTATGTTACTAAATTACTGTTGATGGTATTAAAATAGGGTATAAAAGTCGCGAAAATGTGCAAATGACTTTTAAGTTTTTGATTAACCACAGACACAATTAATAATAGGTACTGTAATCAATTTTTGTTAAAAAATATAACAATTGTAGTGAAAAATGCTTTATAATATAGTAATATGTACCAATTCTAAGTAGAACTAATAGCCAAAACAATATCATTTCGACCTATTCGTTCTAAAGCTGCCTTAAGTTGATCAACATTAACATTTGGAAAATTTCTGTCATACCAAGTATCCAAAAATTTCATAGCTCGGTCGAAAATTCTATTATCTTGTTCTTTGATAACATCAACATCAATAGATCGATCTAATCTTGCAGCTAATCTCGTCCAATCGAGACCGATTCTATTTGCAATTTGGAAGAAGTGATACTTGGAGTCTGTAGCATTACATTAACATTGTAAATAAATTACAATGAAAATAATGAAGCAAGGATATAGTTAAGTGAAACTTGTAATGATTTTAAAGTTATGATTTGTCAATACAAGAGCTTTGTTATATTTATCGATTACGAACTAGTAAATTTAGAATTGAACTGATGTACATTAAACACAAAAAATAGCCGGAAGCATGTGCAGACTGGTTGGCTAATGTTGCTACTGTTTTTGTTAAAGATGAAAATATTAAATAACTTGTACTTTCTAATTTATTTCGATAGTTAAATTCATCTTAATGAAGTTCTAACTTTGTTTTTGTCTACTTTAAGATATAAACACGGGCACATCTATATCAGCTAGACGTTTATTACATATATCTTACACTCACCTTTTCTACTTGCCATTCTTTTCTTTTTATCAGCATTTCGATCATGTGTCAATTCTGATTTACACGATCCTTTACGTTTTCCAAAGCGATTGATATCTGGTCTTTCTGCGAAATAATTATAGGACAGTTTTGTTACCTTGTCAGCTACGACAATTATTATTATTTAAAGAGATTACGCAGTTAATTTGAAGAGTAAATGCCGTAATCGATACTGTTAGAAAATAGATACTATTAACAAGATCGCGAATTCATCACTAAAGCAAGTAAATGTTATACTTATTGGAACATGGTATAATTTACTTTTATTTACTTTATTGCTAATTTACTTGACAAATACACTATTTAAATTGAGATGCATTTTAGCTTCTTCATCAAGTAATATCTAGTCTATATCTTTACCCACCGTATGTATTTGTTAATCTTTCCTTTCTAAGAAGCATCCAGTCACGTGTAGGCTTCGATTTAAAAAATTTCTCACATAAAACACAACGAATAATATCTACACTATCCGCGAAATAACTATCCACTATTTCTGTCATCTTACTACATTCATTACATCTAACATAAAATCTGCTTTGTGCTGATTTAAACTTTGGCATTCTTTCATTAATTGTCTCGTTTAGTTTATCTCTAATTATTATATGTGGTTGTATCTTACTAATCCAACTACCGATATTATTCTCAATCCTAGACGCAATTTCTTTCGGATATTTCTGATAGCAATAGAGTAAGCTAATACGAGATTCTTCTTTCTTAACAACAATCTGACATTGATAATCAGGTATGTAGTATTTAGCACATCGATAATAAACTTTTACTCTTGAGTTATTCCACACTTTTAAACAAGCCGATAAAAGGCAATAAAATATACCGTCAGGAATATACGGTATAACTTTTTCGTCGTATCCAATGTATAGCCAATCTGATACACGATAATCTGTTAGATCTAACGTACCAACAGATGAATTAAGTAGATAAGGTATAAAATATTGCTGGTGACATTCTTTGTTATCAAGACTATCATGTTGATCCTCAATTTTACAGATAATATTATAACTATCCATTAATTGTAACACGAAATCTTTCTCTTTCTTTTTCAATTCGAAATCTACTACAATATTATCAATGTACGCTTCAGATATTTTTCCAGTCTGATAAGCTTGATTATAAGATTCTCTTACATTAGCACTCTTATATTCGCGTTTATCGAGTTTAATAATCGATCGAAATATATTGAGTAGCCAATCGAGATTAGTTACAATCATTTCTTCTACGCCTTTTTTACGACAATATACAATATCGCCTATATCATGTAAGTATAATAACATACTACGCAATTTCTCATCGTTTTCATATAACTCGCAATCTATAGCTAACTGCTTTACTTCTTCCAATGTCATAATATTATGAATTCTATTAATAATACGATTAAACTGTGTTGTTGATGCGGCTTGTCTGCTTATGTCATTAACTGATGTATGCAATATAGATGCCATAATATACCATCGAATCGGAATCGATTTTTTCATAAAAGGTAAACTAGACACGATTCGCTTTATTAATTCATGTAACTGTAACGTAGTCTGTCGACGTTGCTCGATAGCCGCTGAAGATTTATCATCGGGATCGCAATGAAATATGATGTCTGAAAAGCATATATTAGATTTATAGATAGGCATTGTTGCAATAATAGAATTCTCAAACGTCTTAAATCTACGTTGACGCTCTTGACAATCTTGTATTCGATCGCCATGAGATGCTACTAAGATGACAACTGGTAAAGAATATTGTTGCAATTTACCATCAATTTCTACTTGGACAGTCTCATCGCCATCATGGCTACCAATAATCGATGTAAGCCATTCTTGCATAGCATATCGATAAGTCATATTAGTTGGGTTTCCTTCTCTATCAATAACAAAGTCATCGAAATCACGAGTAATATTAAAAACTAAAATATAGATACTATTTCCAGATAGAAATGGACGATGCGTAACATGATAGACAGCTTGACCTCCGAAATCGACTAATTTACCATATTGATTATCGTCATCTACTATTTCGCCTTTCATATCGATTATAGATCGCATAAAATCTTCGTACATTAAGATTTTGTGGATTTTTTGTGTTATTGAGACAGTAGATACAAGAGTATCGATAGCCATAGGTCGATTATCGCTAATTACCGACTTTATTTTATCAGTGCTAATAAATGTGTCTGTTTCTATCGTCTGTATTTGACGATCTACTTTACTAACTTGGATATCTGGGTTGATATTAGGTACAATATTCAGTTTTGTCTTGAATTTTTGTATAGCTGCTAACACTTTCCTATACAATACTATCTGAAAGTGATAAATCTTCTTGTCTAAGATATTGTATACAATAAGATTAACATATCTTCCGGTGTCGTCGATAATCTCAGTTTGGCTTACGCTAATAATTATTCCTTGATTTGTAAATACGTTCATAATAGTCGTTTTACCCACACTTTCAGGACCGGCAAAGATAATTTTAGTAAAATCATTACGACATTGTCCATCTTGCAGCGCTTCATTATAAGCTTTAATGTATTCTTTATCATTGATAGCTAAATTAATATTAATTGATCAAATTATTAACCACGATAGAAATATTTCCCAAAGTATAGTATTATTATGACCTATAAACCGTAAATAGTAATAAAAGTAGAGAGAGAGAGTGTAGTTAAAATTTCCTCACCTTCAGTATATGTGGAATTTTCACTTTTCAAATCCGTGTTTTCAATCTTGAGACTACCATCTATTTAATAATTAATTAGTGAATGTAAATAAAATCTTGCGACTCACATCATTCAATAAATTAATTAATGCAGCATTTACCCTGTAAAATTTTCATCACATAACTCGATAATAATGGATTCGATTGGGCTTTCAGTAAGATATCGTTAAGATTCTTTGTTATTTTGTATAGTTTTAGATTAAAGAGGCTGGTTATTAATATTACCAAGTGGTTTTGGGATAGATTTTTCTTAAGCCAAAAATGCAGTATTTTGATGGCTAAAACCGAACTAGGACTTGGATGATGACATTGCTCGATATATTGGATATCATCATTAGAAATGCCTAAATCGATTGATAAGTTTATCCACTTGTCTCCAATTTCGTTCGCAATAGTCGAATAACATTTCTCTATAGTGGAAGTTACAACATAATCCAAAATGGGTATTACGGTAATGTTAAATAGTATATGTGATATAAATATATTTATTTACGGATTGAGTTTGTGTAGATCAGTAGTCGATTACTACATATTATGAATGCTATTAATTTTCACAAATGTTTACTGTTAATTATTATCATTAGACTTTGGTATTAATTTACAGTATTATAAATGTTACTGATAATGCCTTTCGATCAATTTTACTATTAATTACTAACCGTTAAAAATTTCTATTGCCTCTTTTTCTTTGTTGATATCCACATTAGTCGAGTTATCTCCAGCTTTCTTGTCATTTTGTTCAAATTCTACTGTAATACATATTTGAAATTTTAAGCAAATTACTCCAACATATATATATTTCAGACTATGAAATACGAACATATGCATGGTTGTTTTACTTGTGTATCATTTCGAACATATAAATGATAGCTGACGACTTGAAAATAGTAATATTGCTGTTATATCATTACTATAACTCACTACTATACATTTATCAAGATGGTATTGACTTGAATTTTATTTCAAGATCATCCATTTTTACTGGCAAGAATTATTTTAAGTCTTATATTTTGGTATGAATGATTTAATAAACAGAGCTACATCATTATATTTTACAACGTTACATCGATATTCAATATATTGTATAGACTACCATAACCTTGATTATTACTTTGCCTCGAGTGCTGTCCTTGGTATTTCAAATCTAGAGATAAAGATAAAGTATTATATCATAGTTCGAGCAACATATTAGAATAGTCTGACAGTTCTATTTCCAGACAAGATTTCTACTGATATTGTGCTACATTAACGTTCATTTTTTTGAATAACAAGTATTGTTAGCCAACTAGCTGGTAATATTTGATGTAAGTTATTTTCTGTGTCGGGTATGGTCTAAATTACTTGGATTTGTTTCGTTTAAGTGATATGGTGTATAACTTAATAATAAAAAATACATTGGAGAAGAAAATTGTATTATAGATATTTTCCTAGTCTTTGCCCATGCTATTCTTATCTTGAATAATAATTATTTAAAACATGAACAGTTACAGTTACAGATGGAATCATACTGACTCATTTTGTGTAAATGTCGATTTCTGCAACGTGATATTGCTTTAGTGTTTGTAGTATTGGAATGAAATCTCTTTATTATATTGAGTAAAGGGTGGAGTTCTAACAAAATTATTTCTTCTGTATGCAACAGTCTAAAAATAGTAGAATTTATTGCAATGTAATGATATTATGATACAAAAAATTGTATGGCTACTTGGAGTTAAACATAACGTTCATTGGCGAAAATATTCCACTAACTTATGTGTGTTGGATTTATTGCTGGTTAAATGAGCTATTTTAATTTATTAGTTGATCAGTAATATTGATGTCTAGTTACAAAAGAATAATTAGAAGATACAAGTTCTAATTTTAAATTACCAATAAGAAAATGAACGTACATTATTTGTACTAGACGAAGTTTTATTGGAAATATTTTCCCCCTTTATACTATTGACTTATAGGTCAGAAAGAAATCTACAGTATGCAAGAACACAAACCAATTTGCAATATTAAAATTGTTTGGCTCGTAAATTGTTGATGTAGGGCGGCATTAACTTGTTGTATGGAAATATTACAAAGTATGTAGCATAATTCCTAATTGTATTATGAAAAGTATAACAGGAATTGTTCTGTATAAAAATTGAATAAATGAATGATAGTTCTCTTGTTAACCCAAATATTATACTTGCCTGGATTAATCTATTTAAAAAAATTGATTTCTTGTGTTGTACTCATGAGTCGCTAATTTAGCATGAGATTATTTGTGACCTATTCTAATAACTATAGTAACGGCTGCTGACAGAAGGCAAGTATATGAACGTAGCCTCTTAATTAGTTGGAATTATCGATTCTACTTATTGCTTAATCATTTGTCGTATTTCTATTTACTTCCGTATAGGTAGCTTTGGTCCAAGACCATATCGCGTTTTGATAAACTGATTTCAATACTTTTATAATGCTGCAACAATCAGTAATAAAATATTTCTATCGTTACTCTGTTTTTACTATTAATTAGCCAATCGATTTAATGTGATATAAATAAAGCATTAAGTTTTATCGACTTGTCTACTCGAAGAAACTATGCTTAAAAATTATACTAGTACTTTAAATAAAATTATTGAAATGGATTGATTATTCGTTTAATTTTGATGCATTAACAAGATTGAGCAAATAAGTTGGCTAGAACGATTATTCTACTAGTGAATTGAATTTTAATGATGCGTAAACTTACTATGGCGCTGTGTGTTATCTTTTATTCCCGTTTGACTTTCTTGGCTATTTTCTTTATCTGGTGAAAATAGAAGGTGAATATGTATTAAATAGATGATAAATGGCTAGATTAGAGCTTAAAATCTAGTAATCACCTGGTGATGTTGTGGAATCATGAACTACTGTTTGATTGACTACATGTTCTTGTAAGGGCTGATGAATAACTTTGGCTGTTTCTGATGTAACAGTTCCTTTCTCATTTTCGTGTAGTTGATTATTACATTCAGCAATTTGTTTGGCAACATGGAGGATTTGAGGGTGATTTTCTTCATAGACGTTGTGTAGGGAATCGATGGACTTTCGATAGAGTGAAATTGCTTGATGATAATTAGACTGTCGATGATCAACTTGAGCTAGTTTTTCATAGCATTTGGCTGTATGAAGATGATTCTCACCTAGTGTTGCCAAAAGGACTTGCAATGACTTGCTATACATAAATCGAGCATCATCGTATTTGCTTTGTTCAATATAGAGACTTCCAATGTTGATATATATTAAAGCAGTAGTTGGGTGATTGTTACCAAATTTTGTTAGATAAATCTTTAGTGATTTTTTTAACATTGATAGAGCATCTGTATGCTTATGTTGACTCTCATAGATTGCTGCAATGTTGTTATATGTTACTGCAATATTTGGATGATTGTCATTAGATTGCGTTAATTGAATCTTCAGTGATTTGTTATATAGTAATAGAGCATCTTCAGACTTTCCTTGGCGATAATAAGCAGTGGCAATGTTGGCATATGTTGAAGCAATGCTTGGATGATTGTCGCCAAGTCGTGCTAATTCAATCTTGAGTGTTTTGTTATACATTAATAGAGCATCATTATATTTGCCTTGGTATTGATAGACAGTTCCAATGCTGCCATACGTATTAGCAAGATCGGGACGATTACTATCATGTTGTGCTAGTTGAATCTTGAGTGATTTGTTCAGCATTGATAGAGCATCATTATACTTGCCTTGACCACTATAAATATCTCCAATTCTTTTATATGTAAAAGCAATACGAGGATGATTGCCACCAAGTTGTGATAATTGAATCTTGAGGGATTTGTTCAACATTGATAGAGCATCATCGTATTTGCTTTGCTTAGCATAGACACTTGCGATATTGCTACATGATATAGCAATGTCGGGATGATCATCACCAAGTTGTGCTAGTTTAATCTTGAGTGATTTGTTAAACATTAATAAAGCGTCATTATGCTTGCCTTGTTTATAATAGATACTTGCAATATTGGAATAGATTGCAGCATTTGAATGATTGCCATTAGGGTGTGCTACTGCAATCTGTAGTGATTTGTCGAACATTAAAAGAGCATCATCGAATTTGCCTTGCTGATAGTAGACACTTCCAATATTGCAATAGGTATTAGCAATTTCTGGATGATTGTCATCGCCTTGCATTAATTTAATCTTCAATGATTTCTTGTACATTGACAGGGCATCATTATGTTTGCCTTGATGCAGATAAACAACTCCAATGCTATTATACCTATTAGCAACATCAGGATGATTTTCACCAAGTTGTTCTATTTTAATCTTCAGCGATGCGTAATACATTGATAGAGCGTTATTATACTTGCCTTGATGACTGTAAGTATCGCCAAAGTTGCGGTATGTTAGAGCAAGACTTGGATGATTGTCACCAAGATGTACTAGTTGAATCTTTAGAGATTTATTAAGCATTGATAAAGCCTCATCGTGCTTGCTTTGAAGATTATAGGTTCTTGCAATGCTATCGTATGTTTGAGCAATATTTAGATGATCGTCACCAAATATTACTAATTGCATCTTTAACGATTTGTTAAACATTGATAGAGCCTCATCATGCTTTCTTTGATCATTATAGACATCTCCAATTGCACGATAGGACTTACTTATAATGCTATGTTCATTTCCGAAGCATTTTAGTCTCATTTTAAGTGCTTTATTAATATCAATCAAAGCTCCACTGTAATCGCCTTGTATCCGTTTAATAAGCCCCTGATTATTTAAACATGTTGAAATTTTCACTTCATCTTGTAGTTGCTTAGCTAATTCCTCTGCTTTTCTGTTCCATTTATCGGCTTTTACCAATTCATGTTGATGTAAATAACAATAAGTTATGTTGAGATAAATACTACATTCAAGTTGCTGATAATCATTATCACTACTCTTGGATATCCATTGAATTTTAGTTACAGCTTCTATGAAATAGGATAGCGCTTGTTCATAGTTTTCTTCATCTCGAGATTTCTCACCATTTTGATTCATGGATTTGATTTCGTCGAGGACAGTTGAATTAGTAGATAAACTAGTCATACTTCAGTCTATAGCAAGATTAAAAGCGTATAGCTTGATGAAATAGACAGCGATGCACTACTGAAGAGATTATACTTTTGATAGCTGCTCAAATGATAGAGTTCACATGCATTGCATCGCATGCAGGTTTAAAAGAAAATAACATAACGTACTGTAATAAGAGAATAGGAATGAATGTTTTCTTTCACGATGGTCTCATTTGAACTACAAATAATGTTTAAATTTGTTATTATCCAAGTGGGGAATAATTATAACATTATTGGCGATTATGCATTCATCATATCATCAAGAATTACCAAGAATAATTAACGTTGTTGAAGAAATATTGTATATTCTCTGTTGTGCAGTAATCATTATCGGGGAAAATTGGTGCAAGACTATAGAAACGAGAGCGGCATAATTAAGTCAGATCGCTAAAATAAAGTAGAAAAAGTAGAAAGTGTGTAACGTTATACGGTTATTGAAAACAAGATAGGAATTATTCGATAGAGTAAGATTGCTTGGTGATAATTAGACTGTCGGCGATAGACTGCGGCTAGTTTTTGATGACATTGCTTAATATAAGGATGATTCTCACCTAATATTGCTAAATAAACTTGCAATGCCTAGTATTAGATGGAAAGAGGATCATTGAATTTTCTGTGTCTGTAACAAGTTAATCCACTATTGACATACGTTCCAGCAATATTTGGATGATTGTTGCCAAATGCTGCTTGATAAATCTTGAATGATTTGTTATACATTGATACAGTAGAGTGTCTTTACACTTGCCTTTTTTTCTGATAGATAGTTGCAATATTGTTGTATATTATAGCAATAATTGGATGGTTGTCACCAAGTTGCACTATTTCTAGCTGTAATGATTTGTTATGCATTGATAGATCGTCATCACTTATGTAGCAATTTATTCTATCTTTAAACGTTCAATTCTTCTTTTTGATATCATTCATCACTCCTTGTCTTATACCGAACATCAAATCCATCGGTTGCTTGAACATAAAGTACTTCTTAGAAATTCTGTAAAATGATGTAACATGTGCAGGCAAATTTGTTCAATACCAGCACATTATCATTGCTATAGAAGCAAGTCTAACAAGAGCAAAAGAGACAAACACAAATTCATAATTATAAATAGATTATCTTATGTATGTTTTATTAACTAATTTGTTAATACACGGGCTTCTGTAAAACAGGTACACATTTAAAATTTTTATATTTAGCAACAAAATTTACTTCGTTATCAAGTCAAGGCCAAACTCTTTATCATAGAGACATATGTAAACAATTGGTCGAGCTATCATAGAATAGATGTATTATTATATTTATACTCAATACGTACTATGTAATAAAGAAAGTATGAATATTAGCCTGTTTACTTTTAAGCGTGGACAACCGTGCATAATCATTTTAAGAAATGAGCTTAACAACAGCAGGATGATAGCTTTCCATTCTGACTTGGGAAGTATTGGATAAAATAGACTAAGCTGAAAACATGGAATATAAATGATACAATATGAATGAACACTTTGTTGAAGACCATCGTAGATATTGATACAGTAGTTAATATCATTACAGACACAAGGTTAATGATAAGGCATTGCTAATTAATTTATATAAAATTAAAAAGTTGACATTTATCAGAACTTTCCCTGACCGCTCAAGGTATTTCGCAGCAGTATTCGAAATAGAACCATAATGACTGCTATGAGCGTAAATAATGATACAATACTGCTAGTATTATATTTACAGCATGATATGGTAGCAGACACAAAAAAATAGAGTGTTACTATAGCGTACTCAATGTCTATTCTGGTCAATAATTGTGCTGACGATAAGTTTACAAATCGGTAAGCGGAGATTGCATGGAATACACAAAGACGTAATAGCATCTGCAGTCTCTTCCCGTACTGTCTATGCAATCGATTACAGAACCAGCTAATTCTTTATATATAATTTTAAAACCAAAATAGTATCTTTTTTCCTATGACTTGCTACATCATTCCGTGCTGGGGTACAGTATTATATCACTCGATGATAATTTAGTAAAGATACACCGATAGCTAGCTATCTCGAATGTAGAATTTGATGCCGGAATACAATAAACAATTTTATGTACAATACAATTATTATTATTGTTATGAGTTGTAAGCTGCTGCTACATAATCTTACTGTAATAAATGATATCTACAGCATCAACTGTTGAAGACGACAATCAGAACATTTATTCTGATGTGAGAAATTTAAGTTATCGTTATCTATTTACATTTTTAATGTATAATGTTATCATGATGGGTTTTAAGGACGCGTTTCATGTCTTCTTGTATGCAAAGCCAAGTGATCTGATCTTGAAAAGCGTCTATCGCAACTTAAGCATTTATACGGCTTTTCCCCTGGTAAACAAAAGTATTATTTACTTATTAATATTACAATACAGTAATGACATCCTATACGGCATAAAAAATGCAAATATCTCCAAAATGTAATTGTATTAAAGGTGAAATTTTTTACCTGTATGCCGTCTACGATGTCGTGTCAGTTCATCAGATCGGGCAAATCGCCATTCACATCCCTCCCATTTACATACATATGGTTTTTCGCCAGTATGAGTTCTTCGATGAGCTTTTAGATGGGAACTTTTCGTATAGGCTTTAGCACAGCCTTTAAAATCACATATATGAACTCGTGGTTTCCTCGACGGTTCGATAATTCTGTAATCATAGTTATATCATCATTTAATTGCACACATTAGCAGTCAAAGGTTGTCATCAATTATAAACTATTTATTGACATTACTTTGATCGTGATTTGACATTAGATTTACTGGGTTTGGAATCACTTTTAGCACTAATGATTAAAGAAACAAGTAAATAGTTTAGCAATATGCATATACAAGCAAACAGATTGATCAAGAGTAAGATAGATACGATTAATGGCACAGATTAAATATAAAATCTTTCAAAATATTTGCTAGTACTTTACCCTGTAGGCCTAGCTAGACTAGCCAAGTTCATACCAGTATTATCTATCGGAAAGCTTACGTTCGCGGGCATTGCTTTAATGGAATTTACATCTAAGTTGGCTAGATCGCTCTATATTAATTTAAAGGTGAAAAAAAAAACAAGTTTCCATGACGATTGATAAAGATATTTAGTAAGCATACACTAGAATAATGGCGTCTTTGCAATGTTGTTAAATAACGATGCAATATACGCATTTGTTGTATCAACGGCTTACATTTTGGCCTTCCAAATGTCTAACGGTAAAACTATTTTCATGCTGCTGGATGACGGTAGCGTTTATTTCCCCTTTAACATTGGTTTTAATTTCTTTTTTAACTTTATTGGGAGTTGTGATTGAGTTATGTAACAAACTCATTCTTACTCTTTCGCTTGGATTACTAATTGCAGCAGAGATGTTTTCTTCGCCTTTAATACCTACTAACTGTAAAAACAATGATATTACATTAAAAACAACTAAGCTAGGGTTTTAGATCGACTCGTGGTTAGAGCCCGATTCAGATTCTGATTCTTACGATTGAAAACTGGATTAATTATGCGTGTTTACCAAAATTGCCTGTAACTATAGGTAATATCTTGCTAAGGCATCATTAAATGTAATTTGAATCTTAACAATTTTTACATTATCAATATGTTGTGGCTGATGCGAGAGGTTTATTGTAAGCAGATTCTAATAACGACAAAGAGTTTCCGATTCTTCCATTAAAGGATACTTGGCTGTGTCAATTAATGCTACTACTATAAAATGAATAAACTGCAGCATAGGTAAATTCTTGCCGTGACAGGATTTAACGAGAGTAAATTTTTAATTTTTCACTTTAACGACCGAATGCAAAGTACAGCTTATGCGACGGTTGAACAGTCTAATTTTAAGCCGATTCAATTAACTAAGTCTCTCAATTTCTACTAAAGGATACAAACAAAGAAACTACATTATCTACACTTTCTACAAGTTGAAACTTAGGGAAGTTATCGAAAATCAACATTCTTGCCAATTCACTATTAACTGCTGCAAATCTTTAAATTTTTGTAACAAATATTCACAATAACGGTTATGACTATGAATGAAGAGATTTAATATACGAGTATACTGATAGAATTTACCTGCTTAGAATTATTTTTTCCTCTATAAGTGAAAATAAACAAATAGAAAGTAAGACTTTAACAATTCATTAATAGCATCATTAAATAGGCCATATTGCACAGTCATATCATTTTCAATATTTTTAAAGAAAAAGCGACACCTTACGTCCATCTCATTCTAAAATCTTGAATATTACAACATTTAAGCTCAATGGTGACGCTACTAATCATCAGAAATTATCCTTATAGTATTTTTGCCATTCTCTACTTGCACGTGGATGGAACTGCGATGAAGAATATGGGGCACGAGATCATTTGGTGACAAGACTATCAACAGATTCATTAACTAGTCACTGTCTAGGATAGCAGTATGTATTGCTAGATCGATTATCCAATCTGGCTAAACAAAGGTGATAAAACTTTAACAACCGACATTGAAAAGGAATGTATTTGTTGGCAAAGGGGCTTACAACAAAATTGGTGTAACCAATAATAAAACCCCAGGTTGAATTCTTGATATCATCTAATCACATAATGAAAAATACAACAGCTACTTTGATTAATCTTATCTTGTCAGAGAACATTTGCTGAATGTTACTGTTCATCAAGGGCCATTCAAGTACTTTTAAGGCTGGGCATTCTATTATTTTAGCATTTACTGTAATACTAGATAAAGGGAGCAGGTATAATTTGAGACAAGTTAATCAGACAGCGTTATCAATTCTATGAGTTGCATTTTTATGAACAATTTAATTACGCTTAAAATTAGTAGTATAGTGTAGACAGGTACTATCCGATATACAGTAGTTTAGAAACGCAATAGCATTAACATCAACTGTAAGAAAGATAGTTATCGATACTCGTGGCAGCTAGTCATCATAGCAGACCCATTTTATTTCGAGTAATGTATGCAATGGCTATTCAATTCTATGAAGGTAGTTAATATTTGCTAATCGAATTCATTACACAATACATGATTGAACGGAAATTTCCAAATTCAATAATCCAATGTTGATATGATTTACAAGTTCATATTGATGCTACTGTGTAGCAAGGGTGTCGATGACTAACAATAACGGTCGGAATGACTGAAAGCTTGCAAAATCAGCAAGTCGAAAAAGAAACGCTTACAAGAGATAGTAGGTAATCAATCTGATATCATGAAGCGAGATATTGATTGTATTCTTACGAGCCACACTTGTCATCAAGCTCATTGCAATATTACGGAATAAGGCATTATAAAACGGATGAAAGGAAAATATTGGGGAGTATCTTGTTCTATCCTTAGATTCAAATATAATTCTATTGACAACTATTCCCAACAGTTTGGAATTGATGTAAGATCCCTTTTAACTATGCCTAGCATCAATTTGATAATTGCTTATCAGGCAATTTTCAAAGGCAGGCCATCTACTGATGATTATAATTAATCATGTTTAGAATGGATTAGGAGAGCAGTAAAAGGTGGATGATATTTTCAACCCTATCGATTCTTTTACCCCTATGTTTTCAACTAATCATTCACTTTATGAAGGGAAAGAACATAGACAAGTACGCGTTGAAAGATTCAAGTAGCAACGATTTTATAGTCATTATAATGCTTTCATTTCGATTTATAACATTCAGTAATTACATGGCGTAACCCAATTCTGGTCATGTCTAAAACATACTAGAAATATGCTCCAATTGATATCTTTGGAGAGAAAGTCTTTATCATATAGTTATAGGGTGAGAAACAATGTAGGATGGTTAATTCAATAATATCAGAAAAATGGTGAAGGGAGTAGATGCAAAGTATTCCAATTTCTACACAACTCTATCCTACCTGTCATGATGACTTGTAGAATTGTTGGCATCATGTTGATTTCCTAACAATCACAAGGTAATACAAGATTAGCAGTTCAAATTAAATGAAGGGGTGAAAAATTTGAAACCAGTTGATTCATGATCGGTTGAGGGAAATGATTGCTTTTAATGGAATTCTACATAGGGCGTAATCCATTTGTACTAGTTACCATATTATTATAATAGTGAAATAAACGATGTAAATCAGTTTCAATGTAACTATTGATCCAATTTCAATTCAACGATGGAAATGGCGCCACAACTCAAATGTGGGTCGGTTCACCATGTTGAAAGAATTGGACGATTTGAAAATTTGGGTTTAAAAGTAAGGTAAGGTAAAATTCAATGAACTCGTAGGCCATCATAATAGTCCATAATGGGTATCATTACTAGCAATGATTGGAAACGATTCCACAGCAGGCTGTACAGTGTACATTAACTCGCATCAAGACTTTGGGATTAATAGAATGATAGGCAATATTCTCGCGTCAAGACGTTGGATAGACAGAGTGATTGGCTGCAGCTGATGATTTCATTCTGAAAATAATTTTGGTTGATCATCATCATCCTTGTCTAGAAGTGGGATTTGAGATCAGAATAAAGCAGGAAATGAATTCAAATTATTCCATATCCAAATCCAGTGCAAGATTAGCGATGGGTCAAGTGAAAAGGATGATGTTGATTTTTGCAGCAGCACACCTCTACGATAGCGGACCTACCATTCATTTCCATTTCTATCAGCATGCATCATCCATGCAATAGCGATCATCGAGGGGCAAATGAACAAAGATTAACTCCATGCAATAGAGCTACAGTAGAATTATTCTATCCATCATTGAGTTTGTATCTTGTATGCTACTGTCATGGTAAAAATAGACAGGAGGAGAGGAAAGAGAGAGTGGAGAAAAGCATGATGCGATTGGCTTGCAAATAGGGTAGAAATGCAATTGGCTGATGAAATGTTTACACTATGTTGGATTCAAGGAGGATGGACTGGATCTTGATGAATCCGTGACATTGCACCATGGATTCAATTAGGGTTTGGTAATGCACACGAGCCGATCTAGTTTACCTCTGCCTCTCTTTTTGCTGTCAATATTGGCTTTTCCTTCTTGCTGGCTCATCATCGACGCCATCTTAAGGACTTTCTAACGGCCACACCTGTATACAAGACCGTCATGCTTTGCGCTACGGCACACCTTCCACAGTGGTTGCCATAGCGACCAACGTCTGGAGTAGACGCTGTAGGCTCATTGGGTGAAAAATGCGCCACAAGTAGGACTGCAATTATTCAAATGAGTATTTAAAACAAGTTGTTTGTTGTTAATTCGTTGTTTGTGAAGCTGTTGATAGAATGGGCTAGTTAGTGATCATGTCGGCAAGGACTGTTGATGTTGGATGACAACAGTCTTGCCGGCGTTGCAATATCCCACTGGTGTATCATGGACTAGGACAAGCAAAGGAAAAACCTTCCACCTTTTGGTTGTCTATGGCTGTACCTAGCCACCAGCGCTCGAGTTTTGCGTTGGGTGAGCTTTCTTAGCAATTCATCGGAGGCTCTTAATGACTGTATAATGAACCGTTGCATGACCCATTAATCAGCGTGTTGTAACTTACTCATGCGATGCAAATAGATGAATATCATCCAGTTCATGCTGCCATTAGATCATGAAATACACTACAGTACGGGATGCCTTTCTCTGCTCGCGTCCTTCAGTACAAAATCATGTCGAGACCTATCCCATTTTGGGTCATTCTGCTATACGGTTTCGACGAAACCGTCGACCATACTGCACAAAACCAACCTGGTATCGACAGCAATGCGCATGTTTCTCATGGATAGTATAGTGGGCCATGACAGACATGGGATACAGTTGAAATGACCACAAAACAATCGATTACTTACCTGTTTCAGTAGAGTATATGGCGCTTTCCGTCCTTCCTTCCTTTCCTACAGTACCACAGTGTACAGTACAGTACAATACTGTTGCTGCGTGCAGTACAGTACTCTAGTGGACAGGAATGTTGACTGGTGTGAATCCACTTATTCTCATCTGCTTCATACTATTACATACACGTGATACAGCTGAAATGACCATTAAAAATAGTAACCGATTACCTACAGTATTTTAGTACGGCAACTGACGCTTTCCGTCCTTCCTTCCTTTCCTACAGTACCTAATACACATAGCATTGTATTGTACACTGTACACTGTACAGTCCATAGTCTACTCTGGCAGCGTACAGTACTCCGCTGGACTGGTGTCAATCCACTTCTTCTCATCTGCGCCATACTGTACTGTATTAAAGACCAGTGAAGGCTACTACGACCAGTATCGATCGCGAAAAGCTGACGTCATTCTTTCCATCCATCCATCATTCTGTGCGGACGCCGACTGGACCAACTTGGTCCAGTTGAGCGTGGAGCGGAAACGTTCCAGTCTAGTCCTCCAAGCAGTGGACTGTTTTCGAAACTAGGGGCAGATTCATCCAAATCGCAATCCAAAAAAGGCCAAGGCAAGGAGTCCCAATAGCGTGGCAATCAATCATGTCAGCAGTCAATACTCGAGTTTATCTAGAGAATAAGAAACGGTAAGAATGATCCGATCAAAAGATTAATACAACGTCCGTAGAATGATTTGTTGTCGTTGATGGTTGGGCAGGACTGCCTCCTTGGCTATGCCAAGGAAATACTATAATTCCATTATTTGTGTAGTATAGTAAGACCAGTTCGCCAATGCTATTGGTAGTGCTTGAGTTTTAGAATTCCCGGAATAGAATTAGCTCAAACTACTACACTCTTCTACGCGTATACAAGAGTGAAATAATCTGTAAAGTCTTGCTAACGCTTGCCAATGGATTCATTTTTAGGCAAGCACAAGCTGCTACCGTACGATGCCAAAAGTGTTTGCAATTTGGGCATTGGACTTATGAGTGTCAAAATCAAAGAAAATACTTATCAAGACGATCCAGAACTTCCGAGTTAAACAAGATGGTCAGGGAACAAGAAAAGAAACCTGATTATAGGTAGCAAAGTAGAGTAATGTAGACTGAATATCATATTGGAAATAGCATACAGTATTAGCCTAGGCAAGCCAGACAGCCGATAGCGATACTAAATTGATCCGTTCAAAATACAATCTCTACAGTGCAAGTTCACATGTGGCCACAGTATTGTACATCAGTTATACACGAAATGAGACAATTTTATCATTGAGCAGATTATAGAAATCCCAGGATGGTCCACTGCGCTAGTTCAAGTTTTAGTTGCAGTCTTAGCTTGAAAGCCCTTAGTACAACTACAAAGGCAGAATAAACTAATGGATTAGGATTTGTACATATTTCATTATGAATACGTAGGATGATTTTCTGTATATTTCGCAATATGCAAGACCGTATGATCTGTATGGCAGTCCGCGTTAGTACTCAAATTGAATATACTAATTATGGAGAACAAATTATTATACTCGTTTAATGGAGTCTTATGATTAAGATTATAACCTCTATTACTAACCAAACTGACCATGGTCTTTATTACTATTATGCTGTATGTTGTACATACAGCATAATAGTAAATTTTTTCAAATTGAACTGTTACTTGTTCGTATGCACACTTTTACAATAACTTTATTATTTGCTTTACGCCGGTATTTACGTATACAATTTTGGAATGGTCTTGTTAATAACTATTGCCATTCATTTCTTTTTATTATAGTTCTGACAGTGATAGCAGTAGCTCTTCGGATTCGGATAGCAGCACTTCAAGCAGCGACAGCAGCTCTACTAGTTCGAGTAGCGATAGCAGCACTAGCAGCAGTAGCAGTAGCAGTAGCAGTAGCAGTAGCAGCAGTAGCAGCAGTAGCAGTAGTAGCAGTAGCAGCAGTAGCAGCTCCAGCAGTTCTGATAGCAGTAGCTCATCGGATGATTCATATCGACGGAGGAAAAAGATACGACACCACTGATATGGCAATGCTTATTGACCGTTGCATTCTGATCTTGGGTAATCATTTCTGGTGTGGCAGGGTTTAATCAATTATATAACAAATTGGGGAAAGGTAGAAATGGATCGGAAATTTCATTGTAAAATATAAATGGTTTATAGCTTAAGCTATAGACAAATGTCTGAATGCTATTTCTAACCGTGAGATTGATAGCATTACTAAAGAAATGCTGTACAGTATACTGGATGTGTAACTATTAATTACAGCTATTATCGTAGTAATACGTATAATGTATAGCACTTTTCTAATATCTGTAATTTTAATATCATACATCATAGATTTAAATACGGCCAGGTAACTTTGTTGACTACTTCTAAACTATTGTACTTATTCGTATGCCCATTATATCCCAGCGTGGATGTTCTAGTCGACATGTAACGTGATTTCCATTTTAACATGACTTACCGTACCTTGTAGCTAACTATGCTGTGTTATGGCCATGTTATTGGTGCGTTTTGTCCAATGTAGCACATTAATTGGCTCTAATTGACCAGGCTGAGATAGATATTTCTGTTGTAACATAAATACTGAAGCAGCCGTTCTTTAGTGTAGAATGGACTTCCATACTCGTCTAATTTTATAAGTAATGAAGGCTATTCCATTTTTTGCAGCGGTGCTGTAATGCTTTACTAATATTAACCTCACTTTTAATAAAAAGTATGTATCTTTCAGAAAGACCATTTTTGTTTACTTTTATGGATTGAAGATCGACAACGCACATATTATAACTACAGTACATGCATTATTAGCATAGTGTATGTCAAACTTTAGAAAATACAGCACGTGTATTGGTCATGTGCTGATGCTAGCATAATCTCTCCTTGAAAGTGGGGATAAATATAACGCCATAGGATAGTTATTTGGATATAGTGCTTTACTGTCATTTAGCTATGCAAATTAACAAGGCATGTTTCCAGTAGATGATTCGGTTTTGTAGTCGATGTCTTCAATGGCAACTACTGCAACCGACTTCTATCATCTATAATGAGTCAATGTAGGCCAAATCAAGTTTGCAATTATACTGCCATTTAGCTATGCCAATTAATAAGGCGTGTTTCCAGTAGATGATTTGGTTTTGTAGTCGATGTCTTCAATGCCAACTGCTGCAACCGACTTTTATAATCTATAATGAGTCAATGTAGGCCAAATCAAGTTTGCAAATAATTGGATGCAATTTACACGGTTAGCTTATGAGACAGGCAGACGGGCAGACATGATTGCATTGCCTTCATTAACTGTACCTTTATGGCAAGACAGTGTAGTCTTGACTACCTACAGCAACCGTATGTGCAAAGGCCAAAATTGGCATAAGTGAACAGCTAGCAAAGTGGTAGGAAAGCTCCGCCAAGATGCGACTTCATGGAACGGTTGTAGCAGTGGGAGTTGTTGGCTTAATTGCTGTCGCTTTATACCCTATAGCGATTGATCCAAAATTGCACCCTGAGAAATATCGTAAGAAAATTCTTCTTAACATTAGCAGCTAATGATTTCGTAAAGTGTAAATAGGTGTAGTACAACAGGGAAGCATACAATTATGCAGTATATGTACAGTAATGTACATCACGAATGCCTCAGACGTGGATGAAGAGCAAACTGCATCAGTATTTTACAAAACGATTTCTTCATACATTCAATTAATTATAGAAAAAGAGGCAATTTCGAAAAGGATACTGTACAACTTATTGGATAGTCGGATTAAAGTTGAATGACTGACTGTAGAAAGTGTTGTAGACTAGCATGTTAGCATTACTATCATTTTTATTACTGTAAACGTACGAATGCGATGCAAGGGTAGTAGCTATTTCTGCTAAATACGATGTACATGATACTTTACATTCGCCTCGACGATGCTGTAGCAATATAATCAGCAGCACCTAACACGGGCTGATTTTAGTCGGTAGAACCTGCCTCTATCCGCAGTGGCGACACGAATACTACTTGTATCGAATAGCTTGTAAGCTCTACCTTTGCTTTTGTCGGCGACTAGAGGTACTTCAAGTTGCATAGCGGAATACAAAATTTCCAGAGATACTACAGTATGCCATATTTCATTCTTACATCATGTCATCAATAAAGATGAATACATACATATTAAGCAATACTGCTTTTTATTGCTAAGGCTGAAATAAGAACGCAATCTGCTACTAAATTTCAATCGTATTTGCCATTATTGGAGAGCTTGGTTGCTCGATACCAACTCTCCCTTAAACCAAGAAAACAGATGTAGTCGCGTAGCTTAGTTATAATATCCGTATTAGGCTGGATTCTATGATATGCAAGGGACAATTGATAGTAGCTTTTAGTCAATCTGTTATTTATCAATTATTAAGGGTAGATTAGAAGGAAAGTCTAAAAACAGTCATGATCGATACACCGCATCATAAGTGTATACGTTTGAATGTAAATAGGATACGAAAATTGCATACGTACTTGCTTGCGGGCGCTATTTGTCTTTTCGATTGCTGGCTAGTTCTTATTATTTATTTGTCGTTGTAAAATAAGCCACGATTACAAATAAATTCTATTCCTATTGGACTGCCAGTTTCAGTCAGTAATAGAAAGTTACGTAGCGTTTTCTGGCTAAGATTTTTTCAATTTTTAGGCGCGAGTCAGAAACGAATGCGAGAAATTAAGAAGGAAAGAGATGAAGCAAAACCAAAACATCCATAACGATAAAGTTTTATTTCATTGGCAGCTATACTCAGCATTCTTCGTGCTATGTATTGTTCGGCGTCTTATATCAACAGTCCTATAAAGATGTGATATATTATTATAAGATGATGTATTATTACAGCATGCAGCTATCCTGCGTATGTGAAAGTATTTAAACTTGAGTAACTAATTTAGTATGATGGTATATTTTTCTGTTACCAACAGTAAATCAGGAAATGACAATAAATCATACGGTAACACGATTTAAAGTTATTTTCTGATGATGGAACGCATACTACTGTAATGTAGTGGCAATGTGAGTTTGCATGAACAAGTCAAGTTGACATTAGCAATGATATTTGTTTCACAATTCTTCTCACCCAAACTATTTTAGGTGAAGCAAGACGTACAACCACTTGAGAGGAAACGAACAAAGTAGATGTTGTTTGACTGACTGTATTACATAATATATTGTAGTGAGTTATTGTGCTAGATATTATAGCAGAATCCGATTATAGAGCATTTCTGTAGTAATTCGTTCTTAGAAATTAATCAAGTGATTGTTATAGCATTAAATTTGGCTTGTAGTGTAGACTCTCTGATTGCGATCTATAAAATCTGAAATCAAGTGCTATGATCAATAGGAAATTGATTGATAATTCAAATCTCAACCAGCGTTGAGACAATATTTCATGAGATACATGGCCTTCAAGTAGTTATACCCACATTAACAACAGTAGAGATTGATGTCAGCCGCACGGATTATACTTTATAAATACACTCCATTTTCATAACATTAGATTGAGGTAAAATAAAAAAACTAGAAGCCCATTGCAGATATTATGCTGTTTAATTATTGCGAACAACTAAAAATTAGCTAGATGGGTATTCATTCGAACAGAATATTAAGGAATCGATAGTCACAGCGATAATTTGGCATAAAGTAACCGCTATTCACAAATTTGCTGCAATTTCGTACAACTATATCATATATTTAGGGGAATAAATAGGATTTGCGTGTATTTGGTAATGACGGATGATAGTTGACTGTACTTAAACTTTCAGGTACATTTCAGTTTGTATACTGTACTCGCATGTTACGGCCATTGTAGTTGTAAATATAGGGAACAAGGTCATAAACATGCCTGGCAAATGATACAAGTTAGATGCAACTAGTTAAATTCTTATGCTAGCCTGTAATATTGCCCATAAACAATAATGGACCTCTGCAAACACAACGAGCTAATCTTAAATGCTTTATTAATAGATGTATGACATTAAGATAAATTAAATGCAAACAATATTATTGTATAAAAATAAGTTACACAGGAGCATCCTATCTTTTAACTATAACTCGATCTATACTTTTTACTACTTCTTACGAATACATTTACAACGACCACAATGACTAATGCGATGAGAGAGTATTTCAACATCATGACAAGTCTTAAGTCGATTACATAGACAGCCCAGTTAGAATAAAACGCTAAATATATCGTAGTCATTCCTGAGAAGTAGGTGGTAAGTCCAAAAATAAGATGAAAACTTTTAGAGTTGTATTTTATAACTGGCATTTCATTAACCATTTTCAGACCATATAAGATCTGTAGTATGGTCAAAATTAAGGTAGCAAGACCATACCAAGAGTGATAACTGACTAGGTGATTAGAATTAGATCTGTATTTGTTGAAAACAATCGTTGATGTACCAAGTAGGGTTAGTAGGCCAGCAGCCAATTGCATCTTTTGGTGACCGGCAACCTTATTCGGATACGTCGGGACGTTGATGGGAAACTTTGTTGACGAAAAGAGTGAAATAGCTTCTGTCATGCAGAGAATAAACTAAAGATTGGGAGAGAACCTTGTCAGGTGGATACTTGACAAATAGAGTTGAAGTACTGCATAAGTTAGTAGTAATATTGATTCGCTCTAGTTAGTACTTACAGCCAAAGTCATGAATGTAGGATGCCAGGAAAATAATGCTGTAAGGAAAATGCTACCGATTAGACACACTCAGATATACTTTATTAAAATGATAAGGTCATCTCTACAACGTGTACTACATGCTATACTGGCAACAGTTCAAAATAAGATATATGCTGTAGGTATATCCTATCAAGGTACCGGGCATGGTTACGTTGCCTGTCGTTCATGTAGCTTGCAGTATTGAATAATTTGTACATTCTACATATGTCTAAGTTCAATCTCATTTTATGAATGTCAAGGTAGTGTTTTCGAAAATAACAACAGTAGACTTATCAATCGGTACATTTGATGGTGAAAATAGAGAAGTAGGTTAATGAAGTTTTCATACATGATTTGATTGAATAATAAATAGATTAATGAAGGCTGTCCAGAATTATTACAGCGTTTTCTTGCTGTTCTGTTGTGTATTCTGAATACCAATGCCGTGATAAAACGTTTTAACCTACAGTACAATATACATATTGATAAACATGATTCGAAATCGCTGTAGTGCCGATTTAGAATGTGGATTTAGTTCCTAGTTCATTACGGTTTCTTTAGCATACTGTACTATATTGTATCTGATACTGTCGTAGGAAATGCACCATGCCACGCAAGATTCAGTAGACATTCCTTCTTATAATACTGTACATGGTTGATGATCAACACCGTACTACCTGTTATGGTGTCTTTTCTTTTTTATTAATTGATAATAACATTCAGCATTTGCTCACGTTGTTGTTTACTCTAGATTCCATGTTCTGTTGCAGTTGTGATCAACATCGTTTAAGTCCAATTGATCACAATTGTACACGTGTATGATCATACATACGTAACAGTATTAAAGTTATTAATCACTTTTTTTTTTCTAAACTGCACCGATATGAATAATATCAATTACAGTAATCCTTCATGAACTGAGCCAGCAAGGTAATAAACGTATCTTTTACAATCCTAACTTACATGATCCAGGCCTTGCCACATAAATTAGAGATGCACTTAAAAATATTACACAAACATGAACTATGATTGAGCAAATATTTGAAAAGAAGGATGTTTGTGTTGTAGCCATGTTTCCAGTTGTCTCAGCCCTTTTGTGTCTCTTAACCGCTGCAGTCATTAAAGTTTATACATTAGTATCCGGTTATGATAGGTCCGTTACCTATCGATCATGACGATACTTTACCAATTGAATTGAAAACAAGTGATTTTACCAATTATCGCTCAAAAATGAAGAAGAAGAACTTGCCTTGATCCTTGGCTTGCGATCGGACAGCTTCTGCAACTCTATCTTGCAGTAAGAGTGCAGCGTTGCCAGTCTGACTACAGTATACAAGTACACCCAACCCGCAAGATTCTACAGCATCGATGAGGATACTGTTGCATGATTACCCTGGTGTCATACAGTTTGACTGACTAATCTGTTATGCATGTTTTACGAATTAGGTAAGGCAGCAATAGCTAATGGCTACGAATGATGGAGCAAGAGTTTGGGATTGGATAGAATCTGTCTTTCTATCGACTGTACTGTTATCATGCATGGATCAATCTGTCTTGTTGATTGCTGTATGAGGAAATAGTGTAAAGTAGTTGACAAAATTTTATTTTCGGAGTGTTGGGTTACTGCTAAGCCAGGCGATGTAAAATGGATGTCATCAGTGTCGAAGCCAGTTGGAGTATGGCGTCAAGATTTTACATGTCTTGATACGACATCTGTTTTACACATGTTTTATGGATTCTAGTTCACTACTGTATGGAGTAGTGAAACCTGACGAGTTTTAGCCTTGAAGATTGCAATCTATGGCTATCGAATATGGAGTATCGCTCAATGGAAAATGACACAGTGGATGACTGGATGACAGTGGTTGTTGTTTTTTTTGTTGGGTTACTGCTAGGCCAGGCGATGTAAAATGGATGTCATGAATGTCGAAAGCCAGTTGGAGTATGGCGTCAAGATTTTACATGTCTTGATACGACATCTGTTTTACACATGTTTTATGGATTCTAGTCCACTACTGTATGGGAGTAGTGAAACCTGACGAGTTTTAGCCTTAAAGATTGCAATCTATGGCTATCGAATATGGAGTATCGCTCAATGGAAAATGACACAGTGGATGACTGGATGACAGTGGTTGTTGTTTTTTTTGTTGGGTTACTGCTAGGCCAGGCGATGTAAAATGGATGTCATGAATGTCGAAAGCCAGTTGGAGTATGGCGTCAAGATTTTACATGTCTTGATACGACATCTGTTTTGCGGATTCTAGTCCACTACTGTATGGAGTAGTGAAACCTGACGAGTTTTAGCCTTGAAGATTGCAATGTATGGCTATCGAATATGGAGTATCGCTCAATGGAAAATGACACAGTGGATGACTGGACAGGGATGCCACTAGCATGCGGTATCGAGCGGCAAAACCTGCCGAGTTATTCACCTTGATATCTCTATCGAATACTGAATATCGTCCAAGTGCAAAGAGCACAGTGGACAACTAGACGAGGATGCAACGTCGACAACTTGACAGGGATGCAACCGGCATACTGTATCGAGTAGCAAAAGCTGCCGAGTATTTACCCTTGACGTCTGTATCAAATATTCAATATCGCTCAATTGTAAATACCACCGTCAACAACTTGACAGGGATGCAACTAGTAAACAGTACTGCAGTTATCGAGTAGCAAAACCTGCCGAGTTTCTAAGCTTGACATCACTATCGAATATGGAGAGTCCATGTTGCTCAACTGCAAATAACACAGTTGACAGTACTCCAATATGTAGGATTGGAGATAGACCTGACTTGGAGATCAAAGTTGATAGAACAAAATGGACAATTTGCAGAATGAAAGTTGCAATCAACCAGGTCCAACAGCTTGACTACAAGTACTATACACACTCCTCAAGCTTCCTCCAGTACTGTACTGTAGAATATTGAGAGTCCATGTTGCACAACTGCAAATAACACAGTTGACAGTACTCCAATATGTAGGATTGGAGATCAACCTTGCAATTTTCAGTTGATACAATAAAATGGACAATTTGCAGAATTCAAGTTGCAATCAACGAGGTCCAACTAGACCTGAGAAAGGTTCGATTCAATACCTTTTTGGTCGATATAAGAACCTGAACTTGAACCGCTTTGACATCAATCAAACCTGAACCAAACCGATTTTACCATTATATCCGCCATTACACTCCTCAAGCTTAACTACTGTACTGTATATCCGCCATCACACTCCTCAAGCTGCCTCTAGTAGGGTGCTGTATATCCGCCATCACCAGTTTACTCAACACCTACAGTACCGTAGTGTACAGTACAGTACCGCTAAGTATGTACTGTACACCGTACAATACAGTTCAGTATGGCGCTAGAAAGGGAACCCTTGGAAAGTACTGTAACCAGCGGAAAAGTGAATCCCGCATACGATTGTCGTGCAATCAACTCACTCACTAAGACGTTTCATACAGTCAAGTCGAGTGACTCTCCAATACAGTCAGACACCATCGATCGATCGCCAACAAAGTGTCACTACTGGTTGGTACGTTTTCATATGGTCGAGTGACTGCCAACTGCAATTGCCAGTGTAATCGACTTGGCTGGAAAGCTTTGAGTTGGAAATTGACAATCTGCTAGAGAACATTTGCAGAGAAAAATTAGGCTAGAATAGTCAAGAAACTGCATCTAAATTGATTGAAATTGAAGGAAAAAGGAAAGAAAGAATGTCTGGGAGTGAAGAGGAATTTTCTGCTGGCGAAGAAGAGCTAGAAGACGAAGTGGACGATGAAGAAGACGAGGAGGACTTGGTAAGTCGAATCATGTCGGTTGCTAACATTGTACAGTCTGCTTGGATTGCATTTGATACCTATTACTTTGAGAGTGGAATGGCTAGTTTGGATATCATTGACTGTGGTAGTCGTCCCATTCAGTTCTTGAGTCGTGCAGAAATAAGATAGTCATGGATGACAGCCAAGAAATGATTTAAATGAATAGGCAAGGAGTGATATTTTTCCCGTCATCCTTTACTGGACCAGTCAAAACCAACGATAGACTGGTGCAGAAGAAGGCTAATAGGACGGCGTCGTTGTACAGTTGCTAGACATGGACAACATCAAGTCCATGGTGTAGGATTACTACTTAGAGTGGTAGTGTACAGTAGTGAAGAATAATATAGAATCGAATATCATAACGTCTAATAGAGCCCGCCATACAAATGTCGATCAAGTCCAAGCCGATCTTGATACCTGGTATCAGCGATCCCCAGTCTTGACCGTGACGGTCCATATTTTAGCTGAACACGCTAAGTTAATCCCGAGTTGAAGCCATAAGACGATAGCAGAGTCCAAACGATATTACTGCTCACATCTTATAGGGCCCGCCATACAAATGTCGATCAAGTCCAAGCCGATCTTGATAGCTGGTATCAGCGATCCCCAGTCTTGACCGTGACGGTCATTATTTTAGCTGAATACGCTAAGTTAATCCCGAGTTGAAGGCATAAGACGACAGCAGAGTCCAAACGATATTACTGCTCACATCTTACTACACTGACAGCAATAGCCAACGATAGCGTTGTATCATGGATTGAGTAGCACATTGGCAGACTTACAAATGACCTGAAAGTCAACGTCTGATCGTCATGATCAATTCAACTGCCACCATGTACTAGCATTACATTTGAAAAACAGTGGCAAGATAGATCAACGTATGTAGGGCAGAACTACGATTGATCAACGTTACCATCATCAATTGTACATTTCCCAGTGGAATATTGATAGTCTTCAAGACCATATACGATACGATAATAGGATGATATCCAACGCAACAAGCCACTCATAATCATTACTAATTGCATTGATCCATGAAGAAATTGAAATATTCCATTGACCGTAGGATGATGATGAATCATATGATGATGAAGATGAAGACAGTTATTTGAAGAAAAGCAAGAAACCAAAGAAGAGAAGTGCTTTCATTATTGAAGAAGCAGGTGCGTATGTTGTCGCTCAATTGTATTCATAAAGTTCTGTCGTGAGGACATAGCCATGAATAATTATACGCGTATCTTGTCACTTAGACGTCGATGATGGACAGGATGATGAAGATGATGAGGAATGGGAGGAAGGTGCCGAAGAAATAATTGATCAAGCAGGTTAGCTGGAATTCCTCTTTCAAGGTTCCTTCATAGACTTGATCAACATTCGATTAAATTCCATCAAGTTAATATTACACTTAGCTTCGAACTGTATTGCGCTAACGGTCGTTTGTAATCAAAAGTTATTCCATCTTCTTTCTTTGTATAGTGGATGTGGAACCTCTTTCCAAAGAAAACGATATCAAGGTAACCGTAACAATTGGGTATATATGTGTGCAGTGAGAATAGAGTTGTGTCGACTTTTTCCCTAATATTGATTGATATTGTTCAACAATACATTTGCAATAACCATTATCGATAAAAACTTGTTTTTCTTCCGATTAATTATTTGATAGTTTCGAAGAGATATTGATCTTATGCTAAGGTATGACCATTAGGATAGTTTCTTGATAGTGATAATACTTTTCAATATAGTCCTGAGCGACATACAATTCTAACAAATTTGCAAAGCTAACCGCTCCAATTACTATAAAAGCGAAAAGAAAGAAAATGAAATTAATGAATATTATCGTCGAAAATATGCTGCAACGGATAGAACCAAGTAAGACAGCGTAAAAGTTGACCCTTTTACTAATTATTACTCAATTGACCTTGGAGTTGAACGTTGTAGTAAATAATGCAACACTATAGTTGGTGGCATGTAATTTCATTATTCTTTATGATAGGCTAAGTGATCATCCGGATGAGGTGAAGCAAAAGAGTAAATTACCAGACATAAAGTAAGAGTGTATCTTATCGAATTACTGAATGATTTGAAATTGGACTACCATCTAAAACTCGTTATGTATTCGCGCATTGCCTTATTAGGGATCCAAATCTTTGGATGGTCAAGTGCAAGGTACGGAGTGGTATTGAAGCTTTTCCTTCAATGTTTCCTAATCTTATACTCCTATATTCCAAATAGATTGGGGAAGAAAAATCCGTTGCAATAACCCTCATGAATAAATTTATTTCCTTTGAAGCTAAAGGGACGGTAAGCCTTCTTTAGAAATGCTCTTACGTGCTTGACATAGTTAGACATTTATCATGATGTTGTGATGGATTGACGTTATCATCTTTGCACTTCGTAGCCATTGCAAATTAAATCTGTGGTAGCTGTGGAAGGATTGAAAGGTTACATTTACGTCGAAGCTTTCAAGCAGAATCATGTTAAGCAGGTTAGATCGAAACTCATGATTGAGATTGAGATTTACTACGCGTATAAATGATCTGTTGCTGAGGCTGAAGTACATGCGTATGTATTTATAAGGCAATAGAAGGAATCGGCTACCTTCGATTGGGATACTATAAACAACAGATGGTACCTATTAAGGAAATGACGGATGTTTTAAGAGTTGTAAAGAGTATTCCTGACTTACAAGCGGATGGTTGGGTTCGACTTAAGCGTGGAGTGTATAAAGATGATATTGCAAAGGTTCTATTTAATTGTATAATCCATCAACGCTGATGACATAATTATACTAATCATTAGCAATTTTTTTTAGGTTATTAAAGTAGATAACAACCGAAATCAGGTAATTAAAGTAACATAGACGAAACTGTCATCGCAATATGTTGCCAATAAATACTTACCTAGAATATTGTATGCGGTAAAAATGTATACTATAGTGTATTAATATTCTATCATATTTTTGTTTAGGTCACGTTAAAAATGATTCCTCGAATTGATTTAACCCGTAAACGTGGAGAGAAGCAATCTGTACGTACGGATATTATTGAGCAGGTTTTATAATAAACTAATTAGACCGTTGAAATTGAGAATTGAAAAAAGAGTTTTTAATTCGTATTTTTAGCACGATGGTGAAAAGCGCAAAAGAAAAGGAAGACCAAAAGCTAAACTATTTGATATGGATTTGATAAGGTGTGATAAATGTTAGCTTATGAATAAAGATTTACAGTTCCGATGTGATCAGATGATTTATTTTAAATAAACTTGATTGAATCGTTGGTAAATGTTCATAGGTCAATCAATGGAGAAGTTACTAGTGAAGGTGGATATTTAGTGTTTGAAGGAAATCGATTTAGGGAGGGATTTATGTATAAAACCATGGCCATGTCTGCTATTGTAAGAAAATGTCAACATTTAATTTAAAATCATACAAATCGAGAATTCTGTGTAACTAATGATAGTCTGCATTGAATTAAATGATATGTCATACATAGAATGCGGAAGGTGTCATTCCTAGTCTTACTGAGTTAGAAAATTTTGAACTTGACCCAGATACAGTTGCTGTCTCTAAAGGTTGGATTGTATGCCTTTTTTAATTTTTCCTCATTTTTATTGGAAAAAGCAAATATTGCTTTATGTAATAAATTTACATATTCGTTAAATGTTTTACAGATCTTACCTCCATTCTGGACAAGGATTCACCAGTTTTTGTTGCTGGTGACGTTATTAAGGTACAAAATGGTGACTTAAAAGGGCTACTCGGTGAGGTGATAGCTATTAATGTGGATATAGTCACAGTGATGCCAAAGCATGAAGATTTAAAGGTTCGCATTTAAAGCTGTTTAATTCGATTAGGAATTTGTTATATCGACTTAATGTTAATTACGTAATTATCTGTAGGAACCTTTAGAATTTCGCCTTGATCAAGTAAGCAAAACTTTCAAAATTGGAGAGCACGTCAAAGTTGTTAGAGGTAAATTTGAAGGAGATACTGGTCTTGTGGTTCGGGTTAATGAAGAAGATGACGGTTTAGTTTTGTTTACCGACTTGACAATGCACGAGGTAATCATGAAGAAGCGAAAATTTTTTGCGACTCTAGAATAGAATAAAGTTATAAATTTGAAATTGTAATTTATTGCATTAGGTAAAGGTGCTCACGCGTGATGTACAATTATGTACGGAAATTAGCAGCGGTATTGATTCCTCTGGTCATTTTCAGCTTGGCGATTTAGTTCAAATTGAGTATGAGTCATTTAATTGCATAGGTTGCTTTCGTTGTCCCACGCTTAAATTGTAAGTATAATTAATTAAAGCCATCTCTCTTGTTCTAAATAGTTCACAAACAGTGGGTTGCGTTGTACGCGTTCTACGAGAAGAAATGGCTGTATTAAATATGCATGGCAAAGTTGTCAAAGTTAAGCCGCAAAGTATTTCTAAAAAGCGAGACTCTCGTAATGCAGTTGCATTGGATGGAGACGGGGTAATTATAACCTTGTCAGTTTCAGCGATACGCCATCTTGCTCATTATAAATGATTAGTTTAATTAATTGATTTTTTTCACTTACTGTAATGCGTAGAATGCACTTCATATTAAAGATATCGTCAAAGTCATTGATGGACCTCATAACGTTAGTACCAATAAAGAAGGTTGCTGTGTTGCTTTTTCATATGTATACAATATATTCTTTATGATTATCGAACTTGTTCTTTTGCTACAGGGACAGCAAGCTGAAGTCAAGCACCTGTTTCGAAGTTTTGTATTTTTATACTCTAAAATGTTTCCAGATAATGGTGGCATTTTTGTTTGCAGAAGTCGCCACTTAATACTTGCTGGCAGTGCAAAGGTATTTACGAACTTACTTACTTATGATGACGTATAAATAAAATGATGTAATCGATTTTGGTACAACTTTCATCTGTTTGCAATGCATAAAAAATTTTATAGCGACAAGATAACGGTGACAGTAGAACACCATTTGTCCCGCAATCACCTCGAATCACTAGCCCAGCTCATCCTCAAGTGCAAGGTTTAACTATGATTGCTCACATAACATTACCTTATAACTTTATCACTGTTCGCTTGGATTAAAATAATTGAACGATATTAGGAGTGAGACATGGACCAGGTGCAGGTAGAGGTCGGGGAAAGAAAGGACGCGATCCTATAATTGGCCAGAGTATTCGCATATTCCAAGGACCTTTCAAGAATTATATCGGAATTGCCAAAGACGCCACAGATACAACCGTCCGTGTAGAATTGCATAGTACATGCAAAACAATCACTGTTGATCGCAGCAGAGTGGTAGTCGTAAAGTACGCGTGTTGTATTTGTTTTGTTGCAGGTCTAATTAGATTGAGCCTTTAATATATGATTTTAAGCAATGTACCATTGCCTGCATAACATTTAGAGACGGGAAAGAGGAAAGTGCTGGTGGTGTAACTGGAATAACTCCTAGTTATGGAAGTCAAACTCCTATGTATGGATCAAGAACCCCTATGTATGGTGCTCAAACGCCTCTTTATGATGGTAAGTGTTTTAGGAGATAAAAAAACGTTGATTGATGTAATGTAGTGATAATTGCAAGGTAATGGTTCATCATATGCATATTAGGCAATCGGACTCCTCGCTATGGTTCTCAAACACCTATGCATGATGGTTCAAGAACACCAAGTTATTCCAGTGCGTGGGATCCGAAAGTACCAAATACTCCATCAAGGTTTGCCTATCGATATAAATTTAAAATTAGTAGCTCAGATACTGATTGGCATTTCTTAAATTCACCAATTGTGTAAGTATAGCAGAACAGAGGACGATTTTGATTATAACACAGACAGCGTAAATCCATCGCCTCAAGGATATCATAGTAATCCAGTAACGCCAGGTTGGATAAAATAATAATGATCTATCGTAGTACTCTTGGATGTGCGATTACTAGTTATATACTGTATTTAGTGTTTGTAATAAGAGACATGCTATACAATCAATTGTTCTATAGGCGCTTACTCTGCGAACTCTCCCGGATTATATCCAAATACACCGCCAAACATGTCTGCGTCGTACACACCAATTGGTAGCGTGTACTCATCTGAAACTTCGTATTCACCTTATGGTTCTGTTCCTACTGCATCGCCGGCGTTATCAAACCCCATGACACCTATGAACCCAATATCTCCTGCTATCAATCCACCAACACCCGGTATGCCTTCGGTGGAATTAGACAGAGGTAAGATTACCAGGCATGCAATATATTCTTGTATGATTTTGTGTAAAAACTAACAAACATTAAATTGTTGCAGCCATTCCTGATTGGCATACTATTGGTATAGAAGTAGAAGTAGTTAAATCTGAGGTATACGAAAAATTTTTTTTCAATCAACTATGCTAATATAAGATTGCTCCATTTACAGTGTGAATTAGAGTATTATTTCTAGTTTTCATAGCTAACCTCTTGTTTTATTGACATTCGATTGTAAATCAGCAACACAAGCATTTGGGACAAAGAGGAGGAATACGAAACATTTCTGTAAGCATTATTTTGATCTAACTATCGTTGAGTATTTATCATTACAACGGCATTAAAGTATAAAATTGATGTTAATAAATTATTGTTATTGTAGGGGGACTGCTGCAGTGTCTATTTATATGATGAAAAGATAGAACGCGAATTTACAAAGTTATCTTTACGACCAGTCATCCCTAAAAAGAACGATAAAGTACGTTGTAACAGGATTAGAATAGAATTTATCTTTTGTTAGCATTAGACTAAACTTACTTTTCTAATTAAATTGTGTAGGTTATGATCATACAATCGGAGCATAGAGGTTCTGTGGCAACATTGATCAACATAGATAACGAAGATGGTGTTATACGATTTGGAACAGACGGTACCGTGACTATTTTAAAATTAGAAAATTTAGTAAAGGTAGCTAATATGTAATCATCGTTGGAAAGACTACCAAATAGTAAATGTAAAAATTTAATGTTTAAATATTATCCGTCGTTTACCAAATGAAGCTGCATATGAAACGTGGTTAACGGCAATTAATCGCTCTTAGCAGAAATTGCTGAGGCAAAATGACAAATCACTCCAGTATATGTATTTATAAATATTCGACTCAGTTTAGAATTTACTGGCAATGCTCGAAGCGGTTTTAAAATCGTTAGAATTTTTGATTTAAGTAAAATGACTTATATTCAAAGTTGTCTTTAATAAACATGTTTCCGTTTAAGGCTTTGTTCATTCTCCTGAGGTTAATTTGTGAGAGGAAAGACGTACACATTTTGCTATATAAGGGTCATATTTCTGGAGAATATTTGCTTGATAGCATTGGTAGTGACTCTTTGTATGAGAGTGGGTCTATATTATGTGAGAGTGAAGCGATATACTGTTGGAGTTGCACCTCCTGATCGGTATTGCTATACGCGTTACATTCGTAGACTACTAGTAATATACACATATCTAGTCGTTCATGGCACAATTTTTCTATTTTTCTATTACATCTAAGATAACTATTCTTATGGCATGCGTTAACTCGTTTCTAAGTAGAAAACTGCAGAAATGCATGTTAGGATGACTTGTTAGCTGTAATACCTGGTACAACTGATAGTTGCGAACCAGTTGAACTATTACATCATATACGAATGATCATTGAATGCATGCTATAATCCCGTTGAAGATTTGTAACTCAAAACGAATTAATGATAACAAAGCTCAAACTAGCGCAACATGTTAGACTCTGAAGAAGATACAATTATTTGGTTTTTCAGATTATTAGAACGGTATTACCGGCACAACTAGCTATCAATATTAAAAATTAACGATAATGTATAATTAACATAAGGTAAAGTTCCCTGTTGTAAATTGTATTATTGCTGCAGTAAAGAGCTGTCCATCATTCATGAATATCGCTGAACAGAAAATACGAAAAAGGATAGAATATTATAAATTAGGTGCAAGTCTACATTGATGGAAATTATAAAGATTTTACACATCTTTAGTTTCATGAAGATATCTACTTAAAGTGACTGAAACATGAAAACGTTTTGCTCTATTTATAACTACGCACTACTATATTTTCAATTCCAAAACTACAGAATTTTTCTAAGAGTTAGCGAATTGCTTTTATACGAATTACAACTTAATCAGGCATTAGTTAGACCACAGAGTTACGACGTGCATACGATCACGTACCATTGGAATGGAAGCGTTTAGCAGATTCCCTGCTGATAATGATGAGCAAGGATTTGCTTCTCATAATAAAGGAACGAGAGGCGTTCTCTGTTCGTTGCTTAGTAACTGCGCTCGACTGCTGAATATTAAATGGTGAAATATATTATTACGTCGATTTACTGCCATAAATTAATTTCGTTAGAAAGTATCCTGGAGGTTTTCGATAGATTATAACTACGAAATATTATTTAAACTATAATATGTTAGAAAAGGTAACGGTAAGGGGTACAATTACGACACAAATAAAGATTGATCTTTATTAATCTTCACACAAACTGAGAAGTTTGTTCGCCAAACCGGTACTTTACATCGGTAATAAGATAGGACGATTAATACAGGAGTGATTAATTCATGCGTTATTGCGGGGAAAAAAGCCGTTAAGGTTTATTTAAAAACCTAGAAGAAAAAAGTATAACTGTTAGGTACCACAAGCAGTTAACTTGTTCTTACTCTGTATATTTAAGAAAAGTAATTATAATTGATCAAAAAGAACAGAAATAAAAAAATGGAGAAGGACTCAATCGTTGAAGAAGAACACAAGGAAACAATAAAAGCTGCTATTTCAGTATCCCCGAAATATCTGGAATTATATCACGAATCCAGTTTTACAGACATTAAATTAATTATTGGTGATCGCAGTTTCTTATGCCATCGAATAGTTTTAGCTGCATGTAGTGAATATTTTTGCACTATGTTTACGAGTGATTTTAAAGAAAAGAACGAAGCAGAAGTGAACCTAGTAGAGATTGATCCTGTGATAGCCTCTCTCGTTATCAAGTACATTTATGGTCATGAATTGGAATTGACACTAATGGAATTATCGCGTGTTCAGGCGATTTACACACTAGCTTTGCAATGGACAATCAGGGAATTACAGAAGCAATGTCATGATTGCTTTATTGCCATCATGAATGCCAAAAATTGCTGTCAACTAGCAACTTTTGCCGATTATTATCATGCACCAAATTTACGTGATGAAATTCTAGTTTATATCAGGGAAAATTTCTCCGGATGTATAAAGGCTAAATCGATCAAAGATCTTTCCTATAATTTACTTATTAAATTAATACAATGTGATTATCTTAATGTGACAGATGAAGATTCTCTACTAGAATCCATCAGTATCTGGATTGATTCAGATAGATCACAGAAGAAAAGATATATCATATCTTTGTTAAGTAGCTTACGCTTACCTTATATTTCGCCTGAGTCTTTAATTGCAATAGAAGAAAGATATATTGATGTCATTGAAAATTCGCTTGAATATTTAAATATGCTACGACGAGTTAAAAATTACAGTCACATTCCGGAAAACTATTTCGATAAATCAGCAAAACCCCGCATGTACATTAAAAATGTTGATTATTGCGGCGTTACGTCCATCCACGTAACCGATGCAAAAAAGGAACAGGATTGCTTCAATATATATGGTATCATTAATAATAAACGTTATTCACTTCAGCGCTTGGATTCCAGTACTTTTGATGATACCAGCAACATTATTCAATTCAAGCGTGTACGCTTAACCTATGCATCCGTCTGTGTAGGTCATAAAATCATCGTATTTGGAGGCGTTAATGAAGGTAGATTGAATTAACCTCTATCAGTGTGTAATTATAACAACAGTACAGGATTTAAATTCTCGCTAAATCTAGAGACTAGAATACTATTTCGTATAACGATGATGATATTTACTGTATCTACTGTATTGCACATGCCTTGTCGTGGATAATTTTTTTCAGGAAGATCATGCGATCGACTATATTCAGCCTGTACGACATTTGAGCTATATCTTTATTTATCATCACAGTAATTCTAGAGTTTTAGAATCTGTGCCATTCCAATGCTGTCATTCTGTATAATCACCATTGATAGATAACTTATGAAATTAGCTATCTAAAATATTTAATTTATTGATGTAGATAAGCAAGTTCTGGATTCTATAGTCGCATTCGACGTCCGAAAAACTGAATGGACAGTTCCTGTGTGGGGTTTTGAATTGCCGGAACCTTTAGCTTACCTTGCAGCCTGCATTTACAAGGATGATATATATATAATGGGTGGCTTAAACAAGAATAATCTGTGTTCAAATAAAGTATGGAGACTATGTAGGCAAAACAAGACTTGGGAAGCAGTAGCACCATTCAATACTGCTCGTAAATGCTGTCAAATTGTTGTGGTGGATAATTCTATCTACATTGGTGGCGGTCTAGATGATAACGAGGAATTGATTACAACATTCGAAAGATATAATCCTCTACTTAACACTTGGAATATTGTTTATGAACTTAAGACTGTATGTCATTCCATTCGCTTAATTTACGCTCGTAGTAAATTATTTATCTATCACAGTCAAAGTATTTACGACTGCTACATGCAAAGTGTAGATGGAAAATGGTATAAAGCTTCCGAAAGCAAAATTAGTGAATGCAGTCGAGAAATTCACGGTAGTGATTACATAACCGATGGTTATATAGCTATCGATCAAAAGACGAATGGATATGGCTTCTTTATTCCACGTAGTAAATGCGAGTATAATGTCAAACCTGTGGAAGAAATTCCGAAAAAAGCAAATCGCAGATCACAATTTAATTTTTTCCAATAGAAATTAATCATACTGTATAATTATATATCGGATGATACACGTATAGTTGGCCTCTTTCAAAGATGAAAAATCGCTGCGATACCATTAATAACTCTGTTGTTGTTACTGGTTGCGAATGGAGCCTAGTTTATTTCGATTACTTGTCTGAAACTGTATTTTAAATATTAATATACCCGTAAGATACAATAATATTTAAATTTATTGAAAGTATTGAAATTTTTTTCACTCTTAATTACCATGATCCTAAATTTAATCATGAAAAATGCATGTTTGGTTCCTTACAATCCTAGATATTACACTATAAATTAGTTAGTATTCAAATAAGACCAACCGTTATGTAGATAATCTGATTAACCATTAAAGATCTAGCATTCGCTAATGACTCGCAATTGATATAATCTGCAATAAGTCTTAATGAAAAGGTAATTTGACTACATGTTCGATATATCATAGTACTCTAGCAACAATATTAGTAACTGTATATACAATAGCTAATGAATAAATGAAGAGCAAAGAAGCAGTGATTTTCATGGATAGATTTGAGCATCCTTTATGTTATAAGAAAAAGTTCTGTATATGACGGTTATAGAATCAAAGCTGAAAGGAATTTATAACAAAAAACAAAAAACTACCTTCATGTGTGCAAGTGTTAGTATAAAATATAGAGTATAAAACCTGTTGTATTAGGATAAATATTTATGATATTAAAGTAAATAGGTAGCTATATAAGAAGTACGGAGAGATGCTAAGGATGTCGAATTAGAGAAATAAATGATGAGGAGTGCCACTTATTATACTATTTATTATCCTAACTGATCGACGTGAATCTCTTTTTATGATGTAATAAAGTCCACTTTACCGTTACCTGTTATTGGAAATTTATATAAAGAAGATTTAACTAGGAAAATAGTGATTTTTACAGCATATTAAGATGATTTATTGCATCTCATACATTTTATAACTGATAGTTACAAAGTTGTATAAGTATGATATTTTATGCCTGTGGTTGTAAAGATTCGTAACCGAGATTGTTTTTATGATGAGGAAGTTCAAATCAGTACTGCATAGTGTAATATGAAAAAGAAGTAATTTTGTCATTTTCTGAGATATATTAAAGCGATAGTATTAAGCGACAGTACAGAGAAAACTATCTATCGTTATTAAATTAGCCGTAACATAGCTTAACTTAAGCTAAATTTCTTTTTGTTAATTAGAAAAACATTGCACAATAGCTCAATGAAAGAGCTTTATACACTTCATCATTCGCAGATATCAGAAGAACAGAAAATGCCAAAACAGGATAGCTGTTTATAAACTGCGTACAAGTGTGCTATTGGTAGCAACGATGAAGGTTTTAAATGTCTAGCATCAATTTTTGCATGGGAATAACTCTACAGTATTTGGAGGAACTGAAATAAGAAGTCGTTTTGTAATATTGATAACTTTAGACTATCAGGCTGATAAACTACCTATAATGATTCTGATAATTTTTACACGATAGAGCTGGTATTAAATCTGAATTACCATTTAATCATTAATTATTTAGATAGTAGAGTTATGAAGTATCGCATTAACGAACAGGTATACTCGGAAGAAAAATATTTAGTAGACTTTCAGCTGATAATTAATTAATTATGGGAAACAATTTGACTAACGTTATAAAGGAAGGAAGGGCATCCTCTACTGGTTGCCTAGTAGCTACGCTAGGCTGCTGGATATTTAATGGGGCACATTGTTATCATATCGAGTTGCTACTATAATTATGCCCATCAGGAAGCATCCAGCCGATTTTAGATAATTTATGACTACGAATTATTCGTTTGACTATAGTATATTAGAAAAGGCAATAGTATGAGGTACAGCTACGATATAAATAAGAATGCAGCTGATGAATAGTCTTCAAACAAACTGAACTGAACAGTTTGCACATAAAAAACTGCCACCTTACGCCTGTACTAAGATAGAACGATTAGTGCAAGAGCGATAAATTATATACTTATAGCTTATTGCAGGTAAAACGCTATTAATAACCTATAAACCAGGAGGAAATTCCTATACTTATTTGGTGTCCCAAGTAGCTTACTTGCTATTATTTTATATCTCTGCAGCGGTGATTAGAACGGATCATAACGAAAAGGAATATGGAGGAAAATAACGAGTCAGTCACTGTTGAAGATCACGAGGAAGTGTTTAAAGCCTTTGTTTCGGTCTCTCCAAGTTATTTAGAATTATATGAAGAATCTAGTATTACGGATATTAAATTGATTATTGGCGATCGTAGCTTCTTATGCCATCGAGTCATTTTAGCTGCACATAGTGAATATTTTCGTACTATGTTTACTAGTGATTTTAAGGAAAAGGACAAAGCAGAAATTAACTTAATTGAGATTGATTGTAGCATTGCATCGATCGTTATTAAATACATTTATGGTTATGTGCTAAAGTTAACATTAATGAAATTATCGCAAGTTCAGGCAGTCTATGCGCTAGCACTACAATGGGCTATCAAGGAATTACAGGAACAATGCCATTGCTACTTTATCACCATCTTAAACGCTAGAAATTGCTGTCAATTAGCAACTTTTGCTGATTATCATGCGCCAGATTTACATGATGAAATTCTAGCTTACATCACTGACAATTTCTTTAGATGTATCAAGACTAAATCACTTCAGGATCTCTCGTATAATTTACTTGTTAAATTAATACAATGTGACTATCTTAATATTATCAATGAAGATCAGATACTTGAATCTCTTAATATTTGGATAGATTCAGATACATCCAGTAGGAAAAAATTGATAGTATCTCTCTTATGTCATTTGCGTTTAGCATACATTTCGCCGGAATCTTTAATTTCCATAGATGAAAGGTATATGAATGAAATTGAAAATTCGCTTGAATATTTAAATGCGATACGGCGAGTTCAAAATTACCGACAAAATCCTGAAAATTATTTCGATAAATCGACGAAGCCACGCATGTACTATGAAAACATCGATTTTGTTGGCGTTACATTAGTCCACGCAGCCAGTATGAAAGCAGATTGTTATAATTTACATGGTATAATAAATTGCAATTGCTATCCTCTTCATCGATTTAATTTCAGTACTTCAGATAAAGTTAAAGATTTTACATTATTTGAGCGTGTGCGCTTGACCTATGCAGCTGTTTGTGTTGGTCATAAAATTGTTGTTTTTGGAGGCATGAATGCAGGTAAATTGAAAAAATTTAGTCTATCGATAATCTTTGGCCAGTAAAAAATATGGCCATACAATAATAGTATTGGGCGCCGAATTAGCTGTAATGCTTGTCTAATTTCGACATCAAAATTCTATCTCGCCTACATTTATCTACGATATAAATTTAAACCTAAACTATCTGATATTTTTTTATCAAATAAATCAATTGCAATTATTATCATACTACCTATGCAACATAAACCTCCATAAATTATAACTATGAATTAATATAGTGGTCTAAAAGCTTTGACAATTTTTTGCCTTTTCTAATCCTTCAGTTATGAATGTTTACTGTTTATAGATAGATTATAAATTGATTCTAATTATATCATGCGCTCGTATTCAATTTTTTGACGCAGAGAAAGAAGTTCTGAATTCAGTAATTGCATTCGATTTCCGAAACGCTGAATGGACAGTTCCAGTGTGGGGTTTTGACTTACCACAACCCTTAGCTTACCTTGCTGCTTGCATTTACAATGACGAGATATATATTATGGGTGGCTTAAATGAGGATGGTCAATGTTCCAACAAAGTATGGAAACTATGTAGACAAAGCAAGACTTGGGAAGCAGTGGTATCACTAAATACTCCTCGTAAATGCTGCCAAGCTGTTGTTGTTGATAATTATATCTATATTGGCCTTGATCTAGATGATAATGAAGAATTAATTACAACATTTGAAAGATATGATCCTATACATAATACTTGGAATTTCGTTTATGATATTACAGCATCAAATCTTTCAATGCGTTTGCTTTATGGTCGTAGGAAACTACTTGTCTACCGCACTCAAATTTTTCACGAATGCTACATGCAAAGTCTAGATGGGAAATGGTATAAAACTTCCGATTACAAAATTAGCCAATTTAGTAGAGAAATAAATGGTAAAGATTATATAACCGATGGTTATATAGCTATTGATCAAGAGACGATTGAATATGGTTTCTTAATTCCTAGCTGCAAATGGCGGCGCAATATCAAGATATTCGATGCAATTCCGATAAAAACTCCGAGAAAATTAGGAGGTCGCAGACGCTAGTTATACAATGTAATAGCGTCTCTGTATCTAATTATATGATTTCTTGTATTGTATTCATATCGGTTGTATTGCAACCTTATCAGAACTTAACGGCATTAGTTCTGTTCCTAACTAGATCAGTATAGGTACTGTATTTGTCCAGTATATAAGGTGGTGAGAAATCAGAATATAGGTAGATATTCACGTGGAAGCTTAGCTGCCGATCTCGCTTCAGTTGACTGAGAGCATACAGAAAAACAGACGCTATCGCTACCGCTAACACAGATCACAATTTAATTTTTCCAGTAGAAGTTAACCATACTTTATAATTTAATAATTATTCAGATGATCTTATGAAAGTGGATAATTGCTGCGATACCTTTTATAATAAGAATAAATATCTCTGTTTTTGTCATTGTCAAAGAAAAACTAATCATGTTCATCGAATTTATTTGATATGGTAACTTTGACTTATTTATATTCGGTGTTGTCACGATAAGAACCGCCGTGAAGAGTAAATGATTAAATTTAGTGTTTAACATTTAGATATGGAGATAACTAATAATGCCTTACAGTAAGAACTACTGTGGTTATTTTTTGTTACAGTAAATTAAACGGTATTATGGTAAGAGTTCTCATAAGGTAACTAATATTAATTGATTATAGTGTTATATCTTGTAACGCTTGTGATGAACATCCTGAAGATATTCAATTTTAGATGATATCATAAATAATTCTGTGTGTGGACATACTATAACTTAATTATCTAGAATCGTTTAGTACATGTCCAAATTATGAATACTGTCTGTACTAATTTAGCTATCCAATTTGAGCTAAATTTCATGCCCTGCTATGACTCATACATGTTAGCTGCTGCCAAAGGGTATTTAAGCTCGGCAGATAGTTGAATAAAAAAAAGGGTTTTATAGTTGTTTTAACGTAGAAGCAAAGGCGTCTAAATTCTTGTGCGGTAGTTAAGGGATACTGAATCCCGGAGACTGTAGTAATTTAAAGATTTGTTTTACGTTATCTTTGTCACGAAGCTGATTTGTGACAGGTGTTATATAGAGGCTGAGAAGAAATAACTTCTTTCGTGACAGAGTTACCGTATTTTATTGTTGTAATTTATAAATTAACTTAAATTGGTCCTTTTTTATGCAGGATTATAGAAAGATTTATGAAGTCTGACATTACTTTGCTTTAGTTGGG
>NW_002060968.1:320490-321365 GCF_000150275.1 Trichoplax adhaerens
AGGGTGGATAATTGGAAATTGGTCAAAACTCGTAACGTAAGTAAGGCAGGCATCATATAACCGTTACTACGTACGAGTATATAAAGTTAATCAACTTTGGCTGAAATAAGTTAACAGTACCGTCACTATGAATGATTTAGTTTGATAGTTAGTATGTGCAATCTTTGCTTTAATAAGTAATATTTTTAATTAGCGGTAATTGTGAACTTGTTTTAAATTAGTTTCTCTCAAACTATAATGAAATCTAACATAGTTTACCTAAAAATTGTACAGTAAGTCTATTAAGGCACTAATACAGTTTAATAGAGGACTGTAAGACAAAGTAGGCATTTAAATTAGACCCGAAATTTAAAATTTCAATCACACTTTTATTATGTGTACTTCGCAGCATTGAACCATTTTATGATCAATTATAAAAGAAAAACAGAAAGTATTACCATGTTTGGAAATTAATTCTAGTATTATGCACAAAAATGCTTCGATTCAACTAAATTTGTAGGCATTTGCTGCCAGTTGAGCAATGTAATTACAAGAAATTTAGAGATTTGACTATTAATGTCGGCGCAATAAAATAATGATATTCGATAAAATTTTGTCCACTTTTTATCGTCTGATAGCTTAGGCTACAGGTAGCTACGCTAGATAAAAGGAAAATAAATTACAACATTAACAGTATTTTATGGAAAACAACACAGACATTACCGCTTAAAAAATTTTACTCTGAGCCAAATCTTTCCAGTCAGACCATTCCAGCCTTCTGTTCATTTGCAAGGAACTAGCAGTAAATCTATTTATCTCATAATGGGTGAATTTATTTTATAGAATTGATAATGTAAATTTGTAATTAAAATCAAATGTAGATGGTAGAAACTTAA